>NC_088403.1:1118860-1123860 GCF_034236695.1 Oncorhynchus nerka
CCTATTCCCTATATAGTGCACTACTTTATAGCACCCTATTTCCTATATAGTGCACTACTTTATAGCACTCTATTCTCATATAGTGCACTCTACTTTATAAAACCCTATTCCCATATAGTGCATATTTATATAGCCACTCTATTCCTATATAGTGCACTACTTTATAGCACTCCTATTCCTTATATAGTGCATCACTTTATAGCACTCTATTCCCTATATATGCACTACTTTATAGCACCCTATTCCTTATATAGTGCACTACTTTATAGCACTCTATTCCTATATAGTACACTTTATAGCACCCTATTTGTATATAGTTTTCTACTTTATAGCACCTATTTACCTATATAGTGCACTACTTTATAGCACTTATTCTATATAGTGCTACTTTTGTCCAGGGCAATGAGGCTAAGTCGTAGTGCACTATATATGGTAGTGCACAGTCATTTGGGCTGCATTGTCAGTATGTGAGAATTCAGCGGGTGGGGGGGTGGGGGGAGAACAGCTAACTGAATGGGTGAGGGGTAGAAAGGACAGGCTAACTGAATGGGTGAGGGTAGAAGGTCAGTACTTCGTGAATGGGTGGGGAGGTAGAAAGGACAGCTAACTGAATGGGTGAGGTAGAAAGGACAGGCTAACTGAATGGAGTGGGGAGGTAGAAAGGACAGGCTAACTGAATGGGTGGGGAGGTAGAAAGGACAGGCTGTCGCTGAGCTGGGTGAGGGGGTAGAAAGGACAGGCTAACTGAATGGGTGGGAGTAGAAAGGACAGGCTAACTGAATGGTGAGGGAGTAGAAAGGACAGGCTAACTGAATGGGTGGGGAGGTAGAAAGGACAGGCTAACTGAATGGGTGGGGAGGTAGAAAGGACAGGCTAACTGAATGGGTGAGAGGTAGAAAGGACAGGCTAACTGAATGGGTGAGAGGTAGAAAGGACAGGGTAACTGAATGGGTGATGGGTAGAAAGGACAGTTAACTGAATGGGTGAGGGGTAGAAAGGACAGCTAACTGAATGGGTGAGAGGTAGAAAGGACAACTAACTGAATGGGTGAGAGGTTGAAAGGACAGGCTAACTGAATGGGTGAGGGGTAGAAAGGACAACTAACTGAATGGGTGAGCGGTAGAAAGGACAGGCTAACTGAATGGGTGAGGGGTAGAAAGGACAGGCTAACTGAATGGGTGGGGAGGTAGAAAGGACAGGCTAACTGAATGGGTGGGGAGGTAGAAAGGACAGGCTAACTGAATGGGTGGGGTAGCAAGGAGGGTGGCTGAATGGGTGATGGGTAGAAAGGACAGTTAACTGAATGGGTGAGGGGTAGAAAGGACAGCTAACTGAATGGGTGAGAGGTAGAAAGGACAACTAACTGAATGGGTGAGAGGTTGAAAGGACAGGCTAACTGAATGGGTGAGGGGTAGAAAGGACAACTAACTGAATGGGTGAGCGGTAGAAAGGACAGGCTAACTGAATGGGTGAGGGGTAGAAAGGACAGGCTAACTGAATGGGGTGAGAGGTAGAAAGGACAGGCTAACTGAATGGGTGAGAGGTAGAAAGGACAGCTAACTGAATGGGTGAGGGGTAGAAAGGACAGCTAACTGAATGGGTGGGGAGGTAGAAAGGACAGGCTAACTGAATGGGTGAGAGGTAGAAAGGACAGGCTAACTGAATGGGTGAGGGGTAGAAAGGACAGGCTAACTGAATGGGTGGGGAGGTAGAAAGGACAGGCTAACTGAATGGGTGGGGAGGTAGTAAGGACAGCTAACTGAATGGGTGAGAGGTAGAAAGGACAGGCTAACTGAATGGGTGAGGGGTAGAAAGGACAGCTAACTGAATGGGTGAGAGGTAGAAAGGACAGGCTAACTGAATGGGTGAGAGGTAGAAAGGACAGGCTAACTGAATGGGGTGAGAGGTAGAAAGGACAGGCTAACTGAATGGGTGGGGAGGTAGAACGGACAGGCTAACTGAATGGGTGGGGAGGTAGAAAGGACAGGCTAACTGAATGGGTGGGGAGGTAGAAAGGACAGGCTAACTGAATGGGTGGGGAGGTAGAAAGGACAGGCTAACTGAATGGGTGAGAGGTACAAAGGACAGCTAACTGAATGGGTGAGAGGTACAAAGGACAGGCTAACTGAATGGGTGGGGAGGTTGAAAGGACAGGCTAACTGAATGGGGTGAGAGGTAGAAAGGACAGCTAACTGAATGGGTGAGGCGTAGAAAGGACAGGCTAACTGAATGGGTGAGAGGTAGAAAGGACAGGCTAACTGAATGGGTGAGAGGTAGAAAGGACAGGCTAATTGAATGGGTGAGGGGTAGAAAGGACAGGCTAACTGAATGGGTGAGGTATAGAAAGGACAGGCTAATTGAATGGGTGAGGGGTAGAAAGGACAGGCTAACTGAATGGGTGAGAGGTAGAAAGGACAGGCTAACTGAATGGGGTGGGGAGGTAGAAAGGACAGGCTAACTGAATGGGGTGAGAGGTAGAAAGGACAGCTAACTGAATGGGTGAGGAGGTACAAAGGACAGGCTAACTGAATGGGTGAGGGGTAGAAAGGACAACTAACTGAATGGGGTGAGAGGTAGAAAGGACAGCTAACTGAATGGGTGAGGAGGTACAAAGGACAGGCTAACTGAATGGGGTGAGAGGACTAAGGCAGCCCCCCCGCACCTCTCTGATTCAGAGAGTTAAATGCAGAAGACACATTTCAGTTGAATGCATTCAGTTATACAACTGACTAGGTATCCCCCTTTCCCAAACAGAAGAAAACTTACTTGAAACAGGGAGGGACTAACTGACCTTGTCCAATAAGAAACACTCATTTGAGTTTTGCTAGTGGCTCCTAATGAATACAACCCCTTTAGCAGAAGCAACAGGAAGCACAATTTACACAACCCAACAGGAAAGGATGTAGTCGCCTCACCTTTGAACTTGTGGAAGACGGCCCAGAGCTCAGCGATGTCCGTAGCGAAGGTGATATCTGTGTCCAGGACGATGACTTTCTGCAGGTCTGGGGGTAAGGTCTTGGTGAGCACCAGCTTCATCAGACCGTAGATACCAGAGTAATGCTTGTTGGGGATCCACGACACCTCAGCCTGACAGAAGAGAAGGAGGTAGAGGGTTAACAGACACGAACCAGACAGTCTTGATGAGGAACCAGGACACCTCAGTCCAGATTAACAGACAGTCTTGATGAGGAACCAGGACACCTCAGTCCAGATTAACAGACACTAACCAGACAGTCTTGTTGAGGAACCATGACACCTCAATCCAGATTAACAGACAGTCTTGATGAGGAACCAGGACACCTCAGTCCAGATTACCAGACAGTCTTGATGAGGAACCAGGACACCTCAGTCCAGATTAACAGACAGTCTTGATGAGGAACCATGACACCTCAGTCCAGATTAACAGACACGAACCAGACAGTCTTGTTGAGGAACCAGGACACCTCAATCCAGATTAACAGACAGTCTTGTTGAGGAACCATGACACCTCAGTCCAGATTAACAGACAGTCTTGATGAGGAACCATGACACCTCAGTCCAGATTAACAGACAGTCTTGATGAGGAACCAGGACACCTCAGTCCAGATTAAGTCGGCTGTAGATGTGTGTTTTGGGGGGGGGGAAGTCGGCTGTAGATGTGTGTGTGTTTGGGGGACACCTCATCGGTCTTGTAGATGTGTGTGTTTTGGGGGGGAGGGTCGGCTGTAGATGTGTGTGTTTTGTGGGGGTCCCGGCTGTAGATGTGTGTTTTTGGGGGGGGGCTGTAGATGTGTGTGTTTTGTGGGGGTCCCGGCTGTAGATGTGTGTGTTTGGGGGGAGTGGGTCGGCTGTAGATGTGTGTGTTTTGGGGGTCCCGGCTGTAGATGTGTGTGTTTTGGGGGGGTCCCGGATGTAGATGTGTGTGTTTTGGGGGGGGTCGGCTGTAGATGTGTGTGTTTGCGGGGGTCCCGGCTGTAGATGTGTGTGTTTTGGGGGTCCCGGCTGTAGATGTGTGTGTTTTTGAGGGGGTCCCGGCTGTAGATGTGTGTGTTTTTGGGTGGGGGTCCCGGCTGTAGATGTGTGTTTTGCGGGGTCCGGCTGCAGATGTGTGTGTTTTTCGGGGTCCGGCTGTAGATGTGTGTGTTTTGAGGGGGGGGGGGTCCCGGCTGTAGATGTGTGTGTTTTGCGCGGGGGGGGGGGGGGTCCCGGCTGTAGATGTGTCTCACCTTGAGTTCGTCTGCATCGTAGAAGTCCACCCTGACAGCAGGGACCATCCAGGTACGGAACAGAGAGGCTAGGATCTGCTGGGCTGTAGAGTCCGTTATGATGTGGAAGTGGAGAGGGTTTCGCCTGCAAGAGACACACACACACACACACACACACACACGCGGACACATACACACACACGCACACACACACGCACTCACAAACACACGGAGAGAGGGATAAGGTGAGACTCAGAGCATAAGCGCAATACTTTAAAGTAGATTTAGAAAAGAACATGAACACTCTGGATATAAACACACAGAACACACAGAACAACATGGAACCTCTGGATATAAACACACAGAACACACAGAACACACAGAACACACAGAACAACATGGAACCTCTGGATATAAACACACAGAACAACATGAACCCTCTGGATATAAACACACAGAACAACATGAACCCTCTGGATATAAACACACAGAACAACATGAACCCTCTGGATATAAACACACAGAACAACATGAACCCTCTGGATATAAACACACAGAACAACATGAACCCTCTGGATATAAACACACAGACAACATGAACCCTCTGGATATAAACACACAGAACAACATGAACCCTCTGGATATAAACACACAGAACAACATGAACCCTCTGGATATAAACACACAGAACAACATGAACCCTCTGGATATAAACACACAGAACAACATGAACCCTCTGGATATAAACACACAGAACAACATGAACCCTCTGGATATAAACACACAGAACAACATGGAACCCTCTGGATATAAACA
>NC_088403.1:1128860-1132004 GCF_034236695.1 Oncorhynchus nerka
CTGCTGGGCCTCACGTCTACTGCTGGGCCTCACGTCTACTGTTGGGCCTCACGTCTACTGCTGGGCCTCACGTCTACTGCTGGGCCTCACGTCTACTGCTGGGCCTCACGTCTACTGCTGGGTCTCACGTCTACTGTTGGGTCTCACGTCTACTGCTGGGCCTCACGTCTACTGCTGGGCCTCACGTCTACTGCTGGGCCTCACGTCTACTGTTGGGCCTCACGTCTACTGTTGGGCCTCACGTCTACTGTTGGGCCTCACGTCTACTGCTGGGCCTCACGTCTACCGTTGGGTCTCACGTCTACCGCTGGGCCTCACGTCTACCGCTGGGCCTCACGTCTACCGCTGGGCCTCACGTCTACTGCTGGGCCTCACGTCTACTGTTGGGCCTCACGTCTACTGCTGGGCCTCAGTCTACTGTTGGGCCTCAGTCTACCGTTGGGCCTCAGTCTACCGTTGGGCCTCAGTCTACCGTTGGGCCTCAGTTGGGCCTCACGTCTACCGTTGGGCCTCAGTCTACCGTTGGGCCTCAGTTGGGCCTCACGTCTACTGTTGGGCCTCACGTCTACCGTTGGGCCTCAGTCTACCGTTGGGCCTCAGTCTACCGTTGGGCCTCAGTTGGGCCTCACGTCTACTGTTGGGCCTCACGTCTACTGTTGGGCCTCACGTCTACTGTTGGGCCTCACGTCTACCGTTGGGCCTCAATCTGCTGCAGAGTCCGTAGAACGGTAAAAACAATGGTAACGACGCGACCGAGAGACTGAGGAGCAACACACACATCAACAGGGAGTCTAAATGCACAGCCCTGCTCCTGTTGTCCTGTTGAGTTGAAAGATTCATATATTTGGCAACCTTATATGACTCCTAAATTACTCTTATCTGACTCCTATATGAATCCTAAATTACTCTTATCTGACTCCTAAATTACTCTTATCTGACTCCTAAATGACTCTTATCTGACTCCTAAATTACTCTTATCTGACTCCTATATGAATCCTACTTAAGTCCATTTCAGTCTCTTCTACTGATGTGAAAGAAGAGTTTCTACAGCCTGTTCCAGCATTTCTCCTCTCTTCTCAAATCCTTTCTTCCATCTCTCCTCTCTTCTTAAATCCTTTCTTCCATCTCTCCTCTCTTGTCAAATCCTTTCTTCCATCTCTCCTCTTCTCAAATCCTTTCTTCCATCTCTCCTCTCTTCTCAAATCCTTTCTTCCATCTCTCCTCTCTTCTTAAATCCTTTCTTCCATCTCTCCTCTCTTCTCAAATCCTTTCTTCCATCTCTCCTCTCTTCTTAAATCCTTTCTTCCATCTCTCCTCTCTTGTCAAATCCTTTCTTCCATCTCTCCTCTTCTCAAATCCTTTCTTCCATCTCTCCTCTCTTCTCAAATCCTTTCTTCCATCTCTCCTCTCTTCTTAAATCCTTTCTTCCATCTCTCCTCTCTTGTCAAATCCTTTCTTCCATCTCTCCTCTTCTCAAATCCTTTCTTCCATCTCTCCTCTCTTCTTAAATCCTTTCTTCCATCTCTCCTCTCTTGTCAAATCCTTTCTTCCATCTCTCCTCTTCTCAAATCCTTTCTTCAGTCTCTCCTCTCTTCTCAAATCCTTTCTTCCATCTCTCCTCTTCTCAAATCCTTTCTTCCATCTCTCTTCTCAAATCCTTTCTTCCATCTCTCCTCTTCTCAAATCCTTTCTTCCATCTCTCCTCTTCTCAAATCCTTTCTTCCATCTCTCTTCTCAAATCCTTTCTTCCATCTCTCCTCTTCTCAAATCCTTTCTTCCATCTCTCCTCTCTTCTCAAATCCTTTCTTCCATCTCTCCTCTCTTGTCAAATCCTTTCTTCCATCTCTCCTCTTCTCAAATCCTTTCTTCCATCTCTCCTCTCTTCTGAAATCCTTTCTTCAGTCTCTCCTCTCTTCTCAAATCCTTTCTTCAGTCTCTCCTCTCTTCTCAAATCCTTTGTTCCAGCATCTCTCCTCTTCTCAAATCCTTTCTTCCGTCTCTCCTCAAATAATGTATTCTCTAAATGCCTGTAGTAGGGTGTTATCACCCAATCAGAGGGTCGTTGTAAAGCTGAGAGGAGTGACTCAGACAGGGTCCTCATAGTTTCATCTCTCAAATAAATAAAACATCTCTGGTCCTTCTCTACAAACTCTTAGTTCATTATCTACAGTCTATAGTCTTCTCTACAAACACACACTGTTAGTTCATTATCTACAGTCTTCTCTACAAACACACACTGTTAGTTCATTATCTACAGTCTTCTCTACAAACACACACTGTTAGTTCATTATCTACAGTCTTCTCTACAAACTATGTTAGTTCATTATCTACGGTCTTCTCTACAAACTCTGTTAGTTCATTAACTACAGTCTTCTCTACAAACACACACTGTTAGTTCATTATCTACAGTCTTCTCTACAAACACACACTGTTAGTTCATTATCTACAGTCTTCTCTACAAACTATGTTAGTTCATTATCTACGGTCTTCTCTACAAACACACACTGTTAGTTCATTATCTACAGTCTTCTCTACAAACTATGTTAGTTCATTATCTACGGTCTTCTCTACAAACACACTCTGTTAGCCTGTTAGTTCATTATCTACGGTCTTCTCTACAAACACACTCTGTTAGCCTGTTAGTTCATTATCTATAGTCTTCTCTACAAACACACACTGTTAGTTCATTATCTACAGTCTTCTCTACAAACTCTGTTAGTTCATTATCTACGGTCTTCTCTACAAACACACACTGTTAGTTTGTAGAGAAGACTGTAGATAATGAACTAACAGTGTGTGTTTGTAGAGAAGACCGTAGATAATGAACTAACATAGTTTGTAGAGAAGACTGTAGATAATGAACTATGTTAGTTCATTATCTACGGTCTTCTCTACAAACACACTCTGTTAGCCTGTTAGTTTGTAGAGAAGACCGTAGATAATGAACTAACAGACTAACAGTGTGTGTTTGTAGAGAAGACCGTAGATAATGAACTAGCCTCAGTTTTGTAGAAGACTGTAGATAATGAACTATGTTAGTTCATTATCTGATCTTCTCTACAAACACACTGTTAGTCTGTTAGTTCATTATCTACGGTCTTCTCTACAAACACACACTGTTAGTCTGTTAGTTCATTATCTGCG
>NC_088403.1:1132504-1182504 GCF_034236695.1 Oncorhynchus nerka
ACCACCACCATGTCCACCATCTACAGCTTCCTTCACCACCACCATTGTTCCCAGAAACCACCACCATGTCCACCACCATCTACAGCTTCCTTCACTTGTTCCCAGAAACCACCACCATGTCCACCATCTACAGCTTCCTTCACTTGTTCCCAGAAACCACCACCATGTCCACCATCTACAGCTTCCTTCACTTGTTCCCAGAAACCACCACCATGTCCACCATCTACAGCTTCCTTCACTTGTTCCCAGAAACCACCACCATGTCCACCATCTACAGCTTCCTTCACTTGTTCCCAGAAACCACCACCATGTCCACCATCTACAGCTTCCCACTTGTTCCCAGAAACCACCACCATGTCCACCATCTACAGCTTCCTTCACTTGTTCCCAGAAACCACCACCATGTCCACCATCTACAGCTTCCTTCACTTGTTCCCAGAAACCACCACCATGTCCACCATCTACAGCTTCCTTCACTTGTTCCCAGAAACCACCACCATGTCCACCATCTACAGCTTCCTTCACCACCACCATGTGTTCCCAGTTCCCAGAAACCACCACCATGTCCACCATCTACAGCCACCACCATTCCTTCACTTGTTCCCAGAAACCACCACCATGTCCACCATCTACAGCTTCCTTCACTTGTTCCCAGAAACCACCACCATGTCCACCATCTACAGCTTCCTTCACTTGTTCCCAGAAACCACCACCATGTCCACCATCTACAGCTTCCTTCACTTGTTCCCAGAAACCACCACCATGTCCACCATCTACAGCTTCCTTCACTTGTTCCCAGAAACCACCACCATGTCCACCATCTACAGAAAAACCATTCCTTCACTTCCTCCCAGAACCACCACCATGTCCATCCATCTACAGACAAACCATGTCCTTCAGCTTCCTTCCCAGAAACCACCACCATGTCCACCATCTACAGCTTCCTTCACTTGTTCCCAGAAACCACCACCATGTCCAGACATCTACAGCTTCCTTCACTTGTTCCAGAGGAAACCACCACCATGTCCACCATCTACAGCTTCCTTCACTTGTTCCCAGAAACCACCACCATGTCCAACCATCTACAGCTTCCTTCCTTGTTCCAGAAACCACCACCATGTCCACCATCTGTTCCTTCCCTTGTTCCAGAACCACCACCAGACCAACCTCTCAGCTTCCTTCCCCACCACCATGTCCACCATCTACCTTCCTTCACTTGTTCCCAGAAACCACCACCATGTCCACCATCTACAGCTTCCTTCACTTGTTCCAGAGGACCACCACCATGTCCACTAGCATCAAACCACCACCATGTCTTTCCTTCACTTGTTCCAGAACCACCACCATGTCCAACATCTACAGCTTCCTTCACTTGTTCCCAGAAACCACCTAAACATCCACAGACTGAAGGTGAAAGACTTCAGAAAGTACTAGAGGACGAGACAAAGACAACTAGCGGAGACAAACCTGTCCTTCCTTCCCTCTTCCAGTACCAGAGGACGAGACAAAGACAACTAGCGGAGACAAACCTGTCCTACCTTCCCTCTTCCAGTACCAGAGGATGAGACAAAGACAACTAGCGGAGACAAACCTGTCTTTCCTTCCTTCTTCCACACTGATCAGATAGAAAGCACAGCAGTCACCTCTGATCTGATGACACAAATACAACACTATCCCCTATGTAGTGCACTACATTGGACCACGGTCCATAGGGAATAGGGTGCTATTTTTGGTGGGGACACAAGCTAAGTGAGGGAACACCTCATACACTTAAAGTCACTAATACAGCTAAGTGTTCATACGTCAAGGGTCAGCCTGCCTGCCTGCCTGCCTGCCTGTCTGCCTGCCTGTCTGCCTGTCTGCCTGTCTGCCTGCCTGCCTGTCTGCCTGCCTGCCTGTCTGTCTGTCTGTCTGTCTGTCTGCCTGTCTGCCTGTCTGTCTGTCTGCCTGTCTGTCTGCCTGTCTGTCGCAGGGCATTAGTCCTGCCAAGCGGTCATCTCCTGTTCTGACAACAATACTGAGAAGGACAAGGTAGTGATGACTTCATAGGATGTGTGTGTGAATGTTAGGGATGACATTAGACTGGGTGTAAATGGTAGGGATGACATTAGAGGGTGTGAATGTTAGGGATGACATTAGAGGGTGTGAATGGTAGGGATGACATTTGAGGGTGTGAATGGTAGGGATGACATTAGACTGGGTGTGAATGTTAGGGATGACATTAGACTGGGTGTGAATGGTAGGGATGACATTAGAGGGATGAATGGTAGGGATGACATTTGAGGGTGTGAATGGTAGGGATGACATTAGACTGGGTGTGAATGGTAGGGATGACATTAGACTGGGTGTGAATGGTAGGGATGACATTAGACTGGGTGTGAATGGTAGGGATGACATTAGACTGGGTGTGAATGGTAGGGATGACATTAGACTGGGTGTGAATGGTAGGGATGACATTAGACTGGGTGTGAATGGTAGGGATGACATTAGAGGGTGTGAATGGTAGGGATGACATTAGAGGGTGTGAATGGTAGGGATGACATTAGACTGGGTGTGAATGGTAGGGATGACATTAGACTGGGTGTGAATGGTAGGGATGACAGAGGGTGTGAATGGTAGGGATGACATTAGACTGGGTGTGAATGGTAGGGATGACATTAGACTGGTGTGAATGGTAGGGATGACATTAGACTGGGTGTAGGGTGAATGGTAGGGATGACATTAGACTGGGTGTGAATGGTAGGGATGACATTAGACTGGGTGTGAATGGTAGGGATGACAGAGGGTGTGAATGGTAGGGATGACATTAGACTGGGTGTGAATGGTAGGGATGACATTAGACTGGGTGTGAATGGTAGGGATGACATTAGAGGGTGTGAATGGTAGGGATGACATTAGACTGGGTGTGAATGGTAGGGATGACATTAGACTGGGTGTGAATGGTAGGGATGACATTAGAGGGTGTGAATGGTAGGGATGACATTAGACTGGGTGTAAATGGTAGGGATGACATTAGACTGGGTGTGAATGGTAGGGATGACAGACTGGGTGTGAATGGTAGGGATGACAGTGGGTGTAAATGGTAGGGATGACATTAGACTGGGTGTGAATGGTAGGGATGACATTAGACTGGGTGTAAATGGTAGGGATGACATTAGACTGGGTGTGAATGGTAGGGATGACATTAGAGGGTGTGAATGGTAGGGATGACATTAGACTGGGTGTAAATGGTATGGATGACATTAGACTGGGTGTGAATGGTAGGGATGACATTAGAGGGTGTGAATGGTAAGGATGACATTAGACCGGGTGTGAATGGTAGGGATGACATTAGACCGGGTGTGAATGGTAGGGATGACATTAGACCGGGTGTGAATGGTAGGGATGACATTAGACCGGGTGTGAATGGTAGGGATGACATTAGACCGGGTGTGAATGGTAGGGATGACATTAGACCGGGTGTGAATGGTAGGGATGACATTAGACCGGGTGTGAATGGTAGGGATGACATTAGAGGGTGTGAATGGTAGGGATGACAGAGGGGAATTAGAAGTCAGTCAGTAAAACAACAGAGGAAGTAGCAGTCAGTAAAACAACAGAGGAAGTAGCAGTCAGTCAGTAAAACAACAGAGGAAGTAGCAGTCACTAAAACAACAGGAAGTAGCAGTCAGTCACTAAAACAACAGAGGAAGTAGCAGTCAGTCAGTAAAACAACAGAGGAAGTAGCAGTCAGTCAGTAAAACAAGAGGAAGTAGCAGTCAGTCAGTAAAACAACAGGAAGTAGCAGTCAGTAAAACAACAGAGGAAGTAGCAGTCAGTCAGTAAAACAAGAGGAAGTAGCAGTCAGTAAAGCAACAGAGGAAGTAGCAGTCAGTAAAACAACAGAGGAAGTAGCAGTCAGTAAAACAACAGAGGAAGTAGCAGTCAGTCAGTAAAACAAGAGGAAGTAGCAGTCAGTAAAACAACAGAGGAAGTAGCAGTCAGTCAGTAAAACAAGAGGAAGTAGCAGTCAGTAAAACAACAGGAAGTAGCAGTCAGTCAGTAAAACAACAGAAAGTAGCAGTCAGTCAGTAAAACAAGAGGAAGTAGCAGTAAGTCAGTAAAACAAGAGGAAGTAGCAGTCAGTAAAACAACAGGAAGTAGCAGTCAGTCAGTAAAACAACAGAGGAAGTAGCAGTCAATAAAACAACAGGAAGTAGCAGTCAGTAAAACAACAGGAAGTAGCAGTCTGTCAGTAAAACAACAGAGGAAGTAGCAGTCTGTCAGTAAAACAACAGAGGAAGTAGCAGTCAGTCAGTAAAACAACAGAGGAAGTAGCAGTCCGTCAGTAAAACAACAGAGGAAGTAGCAGTCAGTCACTAAAACAACAGAGGAAGTAGCAGTCAGTCAGTAAAACAACAGAGGAAGTAGCAGTCAATAAAACAACAGGAAGTAGCAGTCAGTAAAACAACAGAGGAAGTAGCAGTCCGTCAGTAAAACAACAGAGGAAGTAGCAGTCAGTCACTAAAACAACAGAGGAAGTAGCAGTCAGTCACTAAAACAACAGAGGAAGTAGCAGTCAGTCACTAAAACAACAGAGTAAGTAGCAGTCAGTCACTAAAACAACAGAGGAAGTAGCAGTCAGTAAAACAGAGGAAGTAACAGTCACTAAAACAACAGAGGAAGTAGCAGTCACTAAAACAACAGAGGAAGTAGCAGTCGGTAAAACAACAGAGGAAGTAGCAGTCAGTCAGTAAAACAACAGAGGAAGTAGCAGTCAGTCAGTAAAACAACAGAGGAAGTAGCAGTCAGTAAAACAACAGGAAGTAGCAGTCAGTCAGTAAAACAACAGAGGAAGTAGCAGTCAGTCACTAAAACAACAGAGGAAGTAGCAGTCAGTCACTAAAACAACAGAGGAAGTAGCAGTCAGTCACTAAAACAACAGAGGAAGTAGCAGTCAGTCAGTAAAACAACAGGAAGTAGCAGTCAGTAAAACAACAGAGGAAGTAGCAGTCAGTCAGTAAAACAAGAGGAAGTAGCAGTCAGTCAGTAAAACAACAGAGGAAGTAGCAGTCAGTCAGTAAAACAACAGAGGAAGTAGCAGTCAGTCAGTAAAACAACAGAGGAAGTAGCAGTCAGTAAAACAACAGAGGAAGTAGCAGTCAGTCACTAAAACAACAGAGGAAGTAGCAGTCAGTCAGTAAAACAACAGGAAGTAGCAGTCAGTCAGTAAAACAACAGGAAGTAGCAGTCAGTAAAACAACAGAGGAAGTAGCAGTCAGTCAGTAAAACAACAGAGGAAGTAGCAGTCAGTAAAACAACAGAGGAAGTAGCAGTCAGTAAAACAACAGAGGAAGTAGCAGTCAGTCAGTAAAACAACAGGAAGTAGCAGTCAGTAAAACAACAGAGGAAGTAGCAGTCAGTCAGTAAAACAAGAGGATGTAGCAGTCAGTAAAACAAGAGGAAGTAGCAGTCAGTAAAACAACAGGAAGTAGCAGTCAGTCAGTAAAACAACAGAAAGTAGCAGTCAGTCAGTAAAACAAGAGGAAGTAGCAGTCAGTAAAACAACAGGAAGTAGCAGTCAGTCAGTAAAACAACAGAGGAAGTAGCAGTCAGTCAGTAAAACAACAGAGGAAGTAGCAGTCAGTCAGTAAAACAACAGAGGAAGTAGCAGTCCGTCAGTAAAACAACAGAGGAAGTAGCAGTCAGTCACTAAAACAACAGAGGAAGTAGCAGTCAGTCACTAAAATAACAGAGGAAGTAGCAGTCAGTCACTAAAACAACAGAGGAAGTAGCAGTGTCACTAAAACAACAGCCCGTCTGAAGTTTGCTGGAAGTAGCAGTCAGTCAGTAAACAACAGAGGAAGTAGCAGTCAGTCAAAAACAACAGAGGAGTAGCAGTCAGTCAGTAAAACAACAGAGGAAGTAGCAGTCAGTCAGTAAAACAACAGAGGAAGTAGCAGTCAGTCAGTAAAACAACAGAGGAAGTAGCAGTCAGTCAGTAAAACAACAGAGGAAGTAGCAGTCAGTCAGTAAAACAAGAGGATGTAGCAGTCAGTAAAAACAACAGAGGAAGTAGCAGTCAGTCACTAAAACAACAGAGGAAGTAGCAGTCAGTCAGTAAAACAACAGAGGAAGTAGCAGTCAGTCAGTAAAACAACAGAGGAAGTAGCAGTCAGTCAGTAAAACAACAGAGGAAGTAGCAGTCAGTCAGTAAAACAAATGGATAAAAATTACAATGTCAGTCAGCAAGAGGAAGTAGCAGTCAGTAAAACAAGAGGAAGTAGCAGTCAGTAAAACAACAGGAAGTAGCAGTCAGTCAGTAAAACAACAGAGGAAGTAGCAGTCAGTCAGTAAAACAACAGAGGAAGTAGCAGTCAGTCAGTAAAACAAGAGGATGTAGCAGTCAGTAAAACAAGAGGAAGTAGCAGTCAGTAAAACAACAGGAAGTAGCAGTCAGTAAAACAACAGGAAGTAGCAGTCAGTCAGTAAAACAACAGAGGAAGTAGCAGTCAGTCAGTAAAACAACAGAGGAAGTAGCAGTCAGTCAGTAAAACAACAGAGGAAGTAGCAGTCAGTCACTAAAACAACAGAGGAAGTAGCAGTCAGTCAGTAAAACAACAGAGGAAGTAGCAGTCAGTCAGTAAAACAACAGAGGAAGTAGCAGTCCGTCAGTAAAACAACAGAGGAAGTAGCAGTCAGTCAGTAAAACAACAGAGGAAGTAGCAGTCAGTCAGTAAAACAACAGAGGAAGTAGCAGTCAGTCAGTAAAACAACAGAGGAAGTAGCAGTCAGTCAGTAAAACAACAGAGGAAGTAACAGTCACCCAAAACAACAACCTCAGTAAAACAACAGAGGAAGTAACAGTCAGTCAGTAAAACAACAGAGGAAGTCAGACAGTCAGTCAGTAAAACAACAGACCTAAGTAGCAGTCAGTCAGTAAAACAACAGAGGAAGTAGCAGTCAGTCAGTAAAACAACAGACCTAAGTAGCATCAGTCAGTAAAACAACAGAGGAAGTAGCAGTCAGTCAGTAAAACAACAGAGGAAGTAGCAGTCAGTCAGTAAAACAACAGAGGAAGTCAGACAGTCAGTCAGTAAAACAACAGAGGAAGTAGCAGTCAGTCAGTAAAACAACAGAGGAAGTAGCAGTCAGTCAGTAAAACAACAGAGGAAGTAGCATCAGTCAGTAAAACAACAGAGGAAGTAGCATCAGTCAGTAAAACAACAGAGGAAGTAGACAGTCAGTCACTAAAACAACAGAGGAAGTAGCAGTCAGTCAGTAAAACAACAGAGGAAGTAGCAGTCAGTCAGTAAAACAACAGAGGAAGTAGCAGTCAGTCACAACAACCTAAAACAACAGAGGAAGTAGCAGTCAGTCACTAAAACAACAGAGGAAGTAGCAGTCAGTCACTAAAACAACAGAGGAAGTAGCAGTCAGTCACTAAAACAACAGAGGAAGTAGCAGTCAGTCAGTAAAACAACAGAGGAAGTAGCAGTCAGTCAGTAAAACAACAGAGAATAGCAGTCAGTCAGTAAAACAACAGAGGAAGTAGCAGTCAGTCAGTAAAACAACAGAGGAAGTAGCAGTCAGTCAGTAAAACAACAGAGGAAGTAGCAGTCAGTCAGTAAAACAACAGAGGAAGTAGCAGTCAGTCAGTAAAACAACAGAGAAGTAGCAGTCAGTCAGTAAAACAACAGAGGAAGTAGCAGCCCACCAGTAAATAGATAATAAAGCAGTGGATTGTCTGTTGGTTCTTCTTGAGACCATGTGGCTGTTTGGAGCTGCCCAGTTAAGTAATGGAGGATTTGGAGAGTCTGTGTGTGTGTGGATTTAGAGTGGACAGTATCCGCCAGACTGGTCCTTGTCCTCCCTGCTAATACCAGTAATCAACGAGATGAAGAAAACACATTCTGAGACAGCTTGGGCCTCAGTCAGACATTGGAGGAGAAGATCAAAACGACCCGCCCTTAAAACCTTCCCCATACAGATAGAAACAGTTTCCTGTGTTCGTAAGACGTTGCTGGCACTTTCTCAATTTGTCTCAATGTCCGAAAATGGCTAGTATCCCCTGTCCTCGCCTCCTTCTCACACCGGATTGGAGGAGAAGATCAAAGGACCCGCCCTTAAAACCTTCTCCTGCAATGTGCTCTGAGGAGACGGCAGGGACAGAGGAAGTGAGGATTGGAGGAAAAGACAAATAGGGAAAGAGTATCAGAGAAAATGTTTTTCAATAAATTTACTTTGAAGTCTTTAAAGTAACCTGCCTGACACTATAGAATATATACTGGACCAGTCAGTCTACTGAGAATAAATACGTACTGGACCAATCAGTCTACTGAGAATAAAATATATACTGGACTAGTCAGTCTACTGAGAATAAAATAAAATACATGCTGGACTAGTCAGTCTACTGAGAATAAAATATAAACTGAAATAGTCAGTCTACTGAGAATAAATACATACTGGACTAGTCAGTCTACTGAGAATAAAATAAAATACATACTGGACTAGTCAGTCTACAGAGAATAAAATAAAATACATGCTGGACTAGTCAGTCTACTGAGAATAAAATACGTACTGGACCAATCAGTCTACTGAGAATAAAATAAAATACATACTGGACTAGCCAATCTACTGTGAATTAAATATATACTGGACTAGCCAGTCTACTGAGAATAAAATATAAACTGGACTAGCCAGTCTACTGTGAATAAAATATAAACTGGACTAGTCAGTCTACTGAGAATAAAATATAAACTGTAAGCAGCTTGGTTTGAAGAAATCAACTGTGGGAGCAATTATTAGGAAATGGAAGACATACAAGACCACTGATAATTTCCCTCGATCTGGGGCTCCACGCAAGATCTCACCCTGTGGGGTCAAAATGATCACAAGAACGGTGAGCAAAAATCCCAGAACCACACGGGGGGACCTAGTGAATGACCTGCAGAGAGCTGGGACCAAAGTAACAAAGCCTACCATCAGTAACACACTACTCCGCCAGGGACTCAAATTCTGCAGTGCCAGACATCTAGTGTCCCCCTGCTTAAGCCAGTACATGTCCAGGCCCGTCTGAAGTTTGCTAGAGAGCATTTGTATGATCCAGAAGAAGATTGGGAGAATGTCATATGGTCAGATGAAACCAAAATATAACTTTTTGGTAAAAACTCAACTCAGACATCGTGTTTGGAGGACAAAGAATGCTGAGTTGCATCCAAAGAACACCATACCTACTGTGAAGCATGGGGGTGGAAACATCATGCTTTGGGGCTGTTTTTCTGCAAAGGGACCAGGACTACTGATCCATGTAAAACAAAAGAATGAATGGGGCCATGTATCGTGACATTTTGAGTGAAAACCTCCTTCCATCAGCAAGGGCATTGAAGATGAAACGTGGCTGGGTCTTTCAGCATGACAATGATCCCAAACACACCGCCCGGGCATCTAGGAGTGGCTTAGTAAGAACATTTCAAGGTCCTGGAGTGGCTAGCCTATCTCCAGATCTCAACCCCATAGAAAATATTTGGAGGGAGTTGAAAGTCCGTGTTGCCCAGCAACAGCCCCAAAACATCACTGCTCTAGAGGAGATCTGCATGGAGGAATGGGCCAAAATACCAGCAACAGTGTGAGAAAACCTTGTGAAGACTTACAGAAAACATTTGACCTCTGTCATTGCCAACAAAGGGTATATAACAAAGTATTGAGATGAACTTTTGTTATCGACCAAATACTTATTTTCCACCATAATTTGCAAATAAATTCATTAAAAATCCTACATTGTGATTTTCTTGATTTTGTTTTCTCATTCTGTCGGTCATAGTTGAAGTGTACCTATGATGAAAATTACAAGCCTCTCTCATATTTTTAAGTGGGAGAACTTGCACAATTGGTGGCTGACTAAATACGTTTTTGCCCCACTGTATAGTCAGTCTACTGAGAATAAAATACTGGACCAGTCAGTCTACTGAGAATAAATTCAGTGCCCTCTGTAATTATGGGGACAGTGAAGCATGATATCCTTCTTTTGGCTCTATACTCCAAAGGTTTTGGATTTGATCATAGAATGACTATGAGGTTAAAGTGCAGACTGTCAGCTTTCATTTGAGGGTATTTTCATCCATATCGGGTGAACCTTTTTGAAATTTACAACACTTTATGTACATAGTCCACTATTTAAAGGGAGCAAAACTATTAGGACAAATTCACTTCTGTGTATTAAAGTAGTAAAAAGTTAAATATTTAATCCCATATTCATAACACACAACGACTACAAACTTGTTGGATACATTTGATGTTAGTTTTGGTGTTTTTTTTCCAGATTTTTTTGTTTCTCAATATAAATAAATGGTCAATAATATATTGGTGTCATTTTGGAATCATTTTTATTGCAAATTTTAAAAAATGAGAATATGTTTCGAACCACTTCTACATAGATGTGGATGCTACCATGGTTACGGATTATCCTGAATTAAATCGTGAGTAATGATGACTGAGAATGTTAAGACGTACAAATATTGGCAAACCTTCCCCTTGTTATTGTATTAGCGTCTATGTTGTTATGCTACAATACGGACCATGAGGTTCATTTCAGGGTGTTGTTACGTATCAGTTGAGATGTGAGCACCACAAGTATATTTAGTCATTTGACTGATGAACGCCGGTCTGTGACACTGGGACTAACACCCCAGGATTAAATCTCCCCAAACTGTTCACAGGCCGTTTAACCATCTACTTTCCAAAACATCAAAATCGGTTAAATAACGGGTTTTTTTATGTTTTCATTCAGTTACAAAAGTAACAGTCCTGGCTGAGCCCCATATAAGAGTTCACCGTGGCCCGGTTTCTACCAAACAACAACCTACAGTCTGAGACATCTAGCTAGGTTTCTACCCAAACAACAACCTACAGTCAGACATCTAGCTAGGTTTCTACCCAAACAACAACCTACAGTCAGACATCTAGCTAGGTTTCTACCCAAACAACAACCTACAGTCTGAGACATCTAGCTAGGTTTCTACCCAAACAACAACCTACAGTCAGACATCTAGCTAGGTTTCTACCCAAACAACAACCTACAGTCAGACATCTAGCTAGGTTTCTACCCAAACAACAACCTACAGTCTGAGACATCTAGCTAGGTTTCTACCCAAACAACAACCTACAGTCAGACATCTAGCTAGGTTTCTACCCAAACAACAACCTACAGTCTACCCAAACAACAACCTACAGTCAGACATCTAGCTAGGTTTCTACCCAAACAACAACCTACAGTCAGACATCTAGCTAGGTTTCTACCCAAACAACAACCTACAGTCTGAGACATCTAGCTAGGTTTCTACCCAAACAACAACCTACAGTCTGAGACATCTAGCTAGGTTTCTACCCAAACAACAACCTACAGTCAGACATCTAGCTAGGTTTCTACCCAAACAACAACCTACAGTCAGACATCTAGCTAGGTTTCTACCCAAACAACAACCTACAGTCAGACATCTAGCTAGGTTTCTACCCAAACAACAACCTACAGTCTGAGACATCTAGCTAGGTTTCTACCCAAACAACAACCTACAGTCAGACATCTAGCTAGGTTTCTACCCAAACAACAACCTACAGTCAGACATCTAGCTAGGTTTCTACCCAAACAACAACCTACAGTCAGACATCTAGCTAGGTTTCTACCCAAACAACAACCTACAGTCAGACATCTAGCTAGGTTTCTACCCAAACAACAACCTACCCAAACAACAACCTACAGTCTCTAGCTAGACATCTAGCATAGGTTTCTACCCAAACAACAACCTACAGTCTGAGACATCTAGCTAGGTTTCTACCCAAACAACAACCTACAGTCAGACATCTAGCTAGGTTTCTACCCAAACAACAACCTACAGTCAGACATCTAGCTAGGTTTCTACCCAAACAACAACCTACAGTCTGAGACATCTCAGACATCTAGGTTTCTACCCAAACAACAACCTACAGTCAGACATCTAGCTAGGTTTCTACCCAAACAACAACCTACAGTCAGACATCTAGCTAGGTTTCTACCCAAACAACAACCTACAGTCAGACATCTAGCTAGGTTTCTACCCAAACAACAACCTACAGTCTGAGACATCTAGCTAGGTTTCTACCCAAACAACAACCTACAGTCAGACATCTAGCTAGGTTTCTACCCAAACAACAACCTACAGTCAGACATCTAGCTAGGTTTCTACCCAAACAACAACCTACAGTCAGACATCTAGCTAGGTTTCTACCCAAACAACAACCTACAGTCTGAGACATCTAGCTAGGTTTCTACCCAAACAACAACCTACAGTCAGACATCTAGCTAGGTTTCTACCCAAACAACAACCTACAGTCTGAGACATCTAGCTAGGTTTCTACCCAAACAACAACCTACAGTCAGACATCTAGCATCTAGGTTTCTACCCAAACAACAACCTACAGTCTGAGACATCTAGCTAGGTTTCTACCCAAATCTAGCAACAACCTACAGTCAGACATCTAGCTAGGTTTCTACCCAAACAACAACCTACAGTCAGACATCTAGCTAGGTTTCTACCCAAACAACAACCTACAGTCAGACATCTAGCTAGGTTTCTACCCAAACAACAACCTACAGTCAGACATCTAGCTAGGTTTCTACCCAAACAACAACCTACAGTCTGAGACATCTAGCTAGGTTTCTACCCAAACAACAA
Organism: Oncorhynchus nerka; assembly: GCF_034236695.1. NCBI lineage: Eukaryota > Metazoa > Chordata > Actinopteri > Salmoniformes > Salmonidae > Oncorhynchus > Oncorhynchus nerka. Next base: position 1,145,194 of record NC_088403.1, read on the forward strand.
CCTACAGTCTGAGACATCTAGCTAGGTTTCTACCCAAACAACAACCTACAGTCAGACATCTAGCTAGGTTTCTACCCAAACAACAACCTACAGTCTGAGACATCTAGCTAGGTTTCTACCCAAACAACAACCTACAGTCTGAGACATCTAGCTAGGTTTCTACCCAAACAACAACCTACAGTCAGACATGAGACATCTAGCTAGGTTTCTACCCAAACAACAACCTACAGTCAGACATCTAGCTAGGTTTCTACCCAAACAACAACCTACAGTCAGACATCTAGCTAGGTTTCTACCCAAACAACAACCTACAGTCAGACATCTAGCTAGGTTTCTACCCAAACAACAACCTACAGTCTGAGACATCTAGCTAGGTTTCTACCCAAACAACAACCTACAGTCAGACATCTAGCTAGGTTTCTACCCAAACAACAACCTACAGTCTGAGACATCTAGCTAGGTTTCTACCCAAACAACAACCTACAGTCAGACATCTAGCTAGGTTTCTACCCAAACAACAACCTACAGTCTGACATCTAGCTAGGTTTCTACCCAAACAACAACCTACAGTCAGACATCTAGCTAGGTTTCTACCCAAACAACAACCTACAGTCTGAGACATCTAGCTAGGTTTCTACCCAAACAACAACCTACAGTCAGACATCTAGCTAGGTTTCTACCCAAACAACAACCTACAGTCTGAGACATCTAGCTAGGTTTCTACCCAAACAACAACCTACAGTCAGACATCTAGCTAGGTTTCTACCCAAACAACAACCTACAGTCAGACAAGGTTTCTACCACAACAACCTACAGTCTGAGACATCTAGCTAGGTTTCTACCCAAACAACAACCTACAGTCTGAGACATCTAGCTAGGTTTCTACCCAAACAACAACCTACAGTCAGACATCTAGCTAGGTTTCTACCCAAACAACAACCTACAGTCAGACATCTAGCTAGGTTTCTACCCAAACAACAACCTACAGTCAGACATCTAGCATAGGTTTCTACCCAAACAACAACCTACAGTCTAGCTAGACATCTAGCTAGGTTTCTACCCAAACAACAACCTACAGTCAGACATCTAGCTAGGGTTTCTACCCAAACAACAACCTACAGTCAGACATCTAGCTAGGTTTCTACCCAAACAACAACCTACAGTCTCTAGCTAGGTTTCTACCCAAACAACAACCTACACATCTAGCTAGGTTTCTACCCAAACAACAACCTACAGTCAGACATCTAGCTAGGTTTCTACCCAAACAACAACCTACAGTCAGACATCTAGCTAGGTTTCTACCCAAACAACAACCTACAGTCTGAGACATCTAGCTAGACAAACAACAACCTGCAGTCAGCATCTAGCTAGTTTTCTACCCAAACAACAACCTACAGTCTGAGACTAGGTTTCTACCCAAACAACAACCTACAGTCTGAGACATCTAGCTAGGTTTCTACCCAAACAACAACCTAACCATCTACAGTCAGACATCTAGCTAGGTTTCTACCCAAACAAACAACCATCTACAGTCTGAGACATCTAGCTCTAGGTTTCTACCCAAACAACAACCTACAGTCTGAGACATCTAGCTAGGTTTCTACCCAAACAACAACCTACAGTCTGAGACATCTAGCTAGGTTTCTACCCAAACAACAACCTACAGTCTGAGACATCTAGCTAGGTTTCTACCCAAACAACAACCTACAGTCAGACATCTAGCTAGGTTTCTACCCAAACAACAACCTACAGTCAGACATCTAGCTAGGTTTCTACCCAAACAACAACCTACAGTCAGACATCTAGCTAGGTTTCATCTGGCCCAAACAACAACCTACAGTCAGACATCTAGCTAGGTTTCTACCCAAACAACAACCTCAGTCTGAGACATCTAGCTAGGTTTCTACCCAAACAAAACCTACAGTCAGACATCTAGCTAGGTTTCTACCCAAACAACAACCTACAGTCAGACATCTAGCTAGGTTTCTACCCAAACAACAACCTACAGTCAGACATCTAGCTAGGTTTCTACCCAAACAACAACCTACAGTCTGAGACATCTAGCTAGGTTTCTACCCAAACAACAACCTACAGTCTGAGACATCTAGCTAGGTTTCTACCCAAACAACAACCTACAGTCTGAGACATCTAGCTAGGTTTCTACCCAAACAACAACCTACAGTCTGAGACATCTAGCTAGGTTTCTACCCAAACAACAACCTACAGTCAGACATCTAGCTAGGTTTCTACCCAAACAACAACCTACAGTCAGACATCTAGCTAGGTTTCTACCCAAACAACAACCTACAGTCTGAGACATCTAGCTAGGTTTCTACCCAAACAACAACCTACAGTCAGACATCTAGCTAGGTTTCTACCCAAACAACAACCTACAGTCTGAGACATCTAGCTAGGTTTCTACCCAAACAACAACCTACAGTCAGACATCTAGCTAGGTTTCTACCCAAACAACAACCTACAGTCAGACATCTAGCTAGGTTTCTACCCAAACAACAACCTACAGTCAGACATCTAGCTAGGTTTCTACCCAAACAACAACCTACAGTCTGAGACATCTAGCTAGGTTTCTACCCAAACAACAACCTACAGTCTGAGACATCTAGCTAGGTTTCTACCCAAACAACAACCTACAGTCAGACATCTAGCTAGGTTTCTACCCAAACAACAACCTACAGTCAGACATCTAGCTAGGTTTCTACCCAAACAACAACCTACAGTCTGAGACATCTAGCTAGGTTTCTACCCAAACAAACAACATCTACAGTCTGAGACATCTAAACAACAACCTACAGTCAGACATCTAGCTAGGTTTCTACCCAAACAACAACCTACAGTCAGACATCTAGCTAGGTTTCTACCCAAACAACAACCTACAGTCAGACATCTAGCTAGGTTTCTACCCAAACAACAACCTACAGTTTCTACCCAAACAACAACCTACAGTCAGACATCTAGCTAGGTTTCTACCCAAACAACAACCTACAGTCAGACATCTAGCTCTAGGTTTCTACCCAAACAACAACCTACAGTCAGACATCTAGCTTTCTACCCAAAGGTTTCTACCCAAACAACAACCTACAGTCAGACATCTAGCTAGGTTTCTACCCAAACAACAACCTACAGTCTGAGACATCTAGCTAGGTTTCTACCCAAACAACAACCTACAGTCAGACATCTAGCTAGGTTTCTACCCAAACAACAACCTACAGTCAGACATCTAGCTAGGTTTCTACCCAAACAACAACCTACAGTCTGAGACATCTAGCTAGGTTTCTACCCAAACAACAACCTACAGTCTGAGACATCTAGCTAGGTTTCTACCCAAACAACAACCTACAGTCAGACATCTAGCTAGGTTTCTACCCAAACAACAACCTACAGTCAGACATCTAGCTAGGTTTCTACCCAAACAACAACCTACAGTCAGACATCTAGCTAGGTTTCTACCCAAACAAACAACAACCTACAGTCTGAGACATCTAGCTAGGTTTCTACCCAAACAACAACCTACAGTCAGACATCTAGCTAGGTTTCTACCCAAACAACAACCTACAGTCAGACATCTAGCTAGGTTTCTACCCAAACAACAACCTACAGTCAGACATCTAGCTAGGTTTCTACCCAAACAACAACCTACAGTCAGACATCTAGCTAGGTTTCTACCCAAACAACAACCTACAGTCAGACATCTAGCTAGGTTTCTACCCAAACAACAACCTACAGTCAGACATCTAGCTAGGTTTCTACCCAAACAACAACCTACAGTCTGAGACATCTAGCTAGGTTTCTACCCAAACAACAACCTACAGTCTGACATCTGGCTAGGTTTCTACCCAAACAACAACCTACAGTCTGAGACATCTAGCTAGGTTTCTACCCAAACAAGCAGTTAGAGACAGAGACCCAGCAGGGGGCTGTAGGGGCAGTTAGAGACCCAGCACGGGGCTATAGGAGCAGCACTAGATACCTAAATCTACAGAGCTAGTTTTACCTCTTTGCCTGAACATTCACAATGACAAGCTACTATCTGCATACTGTCTCCTGGGTAAAAGAAAGCGTGGGAGGCGGAGACTTCAATATTAGACTTTCAGAATCCTAAACCACCAATCACTGTTAATCCAAACCATTGTGCCTGCGATACGCTGCTTAAGAATCCCTGCTTGGGAAAGAATGATTGGCTGGCTAGATGGAACAGAGAGTGGTTTGAATTCTAATTGGACTGTAAGTAGTTTTGAATTCTAAACATTAAAATAGAATACATTATGGTAATTACAATTCTTTTTTGATGTCACAATTCAGTGTCGGCACTGTAGGTGATTTGTGCTATAATGGTTTGAAAAACCTAATGGAATTGTAAGTAGTTCTGAATTCATTAAAATAGCAAAGTAGTAGGAATTTAAGTGTCAGCACTGTAGGTGGTTCTACTTTAAAAATGGGAAAACCCCACAGGTTTAAAATAGGGAGTACTAAGCATCTAACACGTTGCTGTACACCTGTGAATGTGATAGAATCTATGTGCCTCCCTAATGGCACTCTATTCCCTATATAGTGCACTACTTTATAGCACTCTATTCCCTATATAGTGCACTACTTTATAGCACCCTATTCCCTATATAGTGCACTACTTTATAGCACCCTATTCCCTATATAGTGCACTACTTTATAGCACCCTATTCCCTATATAGTGCACTACTTTATAGCACCCTATTTCCTATATAGTGCACTACTTTATAGCACTCTATTCCCTATATAGTGCACTACTTTATAGCACCCTATTCCCTATATAGTGCACTATTTTATAGCACTCTATTCCCTATATAGTGCACTACTTTATAGCACCCTATTCCTTATATAGTGCACTACTTTATAGCACTCTATTCCCTATATAGTGCACTACTTTATAGCACCCTATTCCTTATATAGTGCACTACTTTATAGCACTCTATTCCCTATATAGTGCACCACTTTATAGCACCCTATTCCTTATATAGTGCACTACTTTATAGCACCCTATTCCCTATATAGTGCACTACTTTATAGCACCCTATTCCCTATATAGTGCACTACTTTTGTCCAGGGCAAATGAGGCTCTGGTCTAAAGTAGTGCACTATATATGGTAGTGCACAGTCATTTGGGCTGCATTGTCAGTATGTGAGAATTCAGCGGGTGGGGGGGGGGGGGGAGAACAGCTAACTGAATGGGTGAGGGGTAGAAAGGACAGGCTAACTGAATGGGTGAGGGGTAGAAAGGTCAGGCTAACTGAATGGGTGGGGAGGTAGAAAGGACAGCTAACTGAATGGGTGAGAGGTAGAAAGGACAGGCTAACTGAATGGGTGGGGAGGTAGAAAGGACAGGCTAACTGAATGGGTGGGGAGGTAGAAAGGACAGGCTAACTGAATGGGTGAGGGGTAGAAAGGACAGGCTAACTGAATGGGTGGGGAGGTAGAAAGGACAGGCTAACTGAATGGGTGAGAGGTAGAAAGGACAGGCTAACTGAATGGGTGAGAGGTAGAAAGGACAGGCTAACTGAATGGGTGGGGAGTAGAAAGGACAGGCTAACTGAATGGGTGAGAGGTAGAAAGGACAGGCTAACTGAATGGGTGAGAGGTAGAAAGGACAGGGTAACTGAATGGGTGAGGAAAGGTAGAAAGGACAAAGGCTAACTGAATGGGTGAGGAAAGGACAACTAACTGAATGGGTAGAGGTTGAAAGGACAGGCTAACTGAATGGGTGGGGAGGTAGAAAGGACAGGCTAACTGAATGGGTGAGGAGGTAGAAAGGACAGGCTAACTGAATGGGTGAGAGGTAGAAAGGACAGGCTAACTGAATGGGTGGGGAGGTAGAAAGGACAGGCTAACTGAATGGGTGAGAGGTAGAAAGGACAGCTAACTGAATGGGTGAGGGGTAGAAAGGACAGGCTAACTGAATGGGTGAGAGGTAGAAAGGACAGGCTAACTGAATGGGTGAGAGGTAGAAAGGACAGGCTAACTGAATGGGTGAGGGGTAGAAAGGACAGGCTAACTGAATGGGTGAGGGTATAGAAAGGACAGGCTAACTGAATGGGTGAGGGGTAGAAAGGACAGGCTAACTGAATGGGTGAGAGGTAGAAAGGACAGGCTAACTGAATGGGGTGGGGAGGTAGAAAGGACAGGCTAACTGAATGGGGTGAGAGGTAGAAAGGACAGCTAACTGAATGGGTGAAAGGACAGGCTAACTGAATGGGTGAGGGTAGAAAGGACAGGCTAACTGAATGGGTGAGGGGTAGAAAGGACAACTAACTGAATGGGGTGAGAGGTAGAAAGGACAGCTAACTGAATGGGTGAGGAGGTACAAAGGACAGGCTAACTGAATGGGGTGAGAGGAAAGGACTAACTGAATGGGTGAGCAGGCTAACTGAATGGGTGAGAGGTAGAAAGGACCCTGAATGGGTGGGAGGTAGAAAGGACAGGCTAACTGAATGGGTGGGGATTCAGAGAGTTAAATGCAGAAGACACATTTGAGTTGAATGCATTCAGTTATACAACTGACTAGGTATCCCCTTTCCCAAACAGAAGAAAACTTACTTGAAACAGGGAGGGACTAACTGACCTTGTCCAATAAGAAACACTGATTTGAGTTTTGCTAGTGGCTCCTAATGAATACAACCCCTTTAGCAGAAGCAACAGGAAGCACAATTTACACAACCCAACAGGAAAGGATGCTAACCTTTGAACTTGTGGAAGACGGCCCAGAGCTCAGCGATGTCCGTAGCGAAGGTGATATCTGTGTCCAGGACGATGACTTTCTGAAGGTCTGGGGTAAGGTCTTGGTGAGCACCAGCTTCATCAGACCGGCTAATTGAATGGGTGACCAGAGTAATGCTGGGTGTTGAAAGGACAGGCTAATTGAATGGGTGAGCCTGACAGAAGAGAAGGAGGTGAGAGGGTTAACAGACAACTGAATGGGGTGGGGACCAGACAGTCTTGATGAGGAACCAGGACACCTCAGTCCAGATTAACAGACAGTCTTGATGAGGAACCAGGACACCTCAGTCCAGATTAACAGACACTAACTGAATCTTGTGAGGAACCATGACACTGAATGGATTAAGGACTAAGGCAGTCTTGATTCAGAGAGTTAAATGCAGAAGACACATTTCAGTTGAATGCATTCAGTTATACAACTGACTAGGTACACCCCTTTCCCAAACAGATTAAAACTTCTTGATGAGGAACCAGGACACTTGTCCAGATTAAAAGACAGTCTTGCTGAGGAACCTAATGAATACAACCCCTTTAGCAGAAGCAACAGGAAGCACAATTTACAGACAACCCAACAGACAGGAACCAGACAGTCTTGTTGAGGAACCCAGACACCTCAGTCCAGATTAACTGACAGACTTTCTTGGTCTGAGGAACCATGACACCAGCTCAGTCCAGATTAACAGACAGTCTTGTTGAGGATCCACGACACCTCAGCCTGACACCTCAGGTAGAGGGTTAACAGACACAAACCAGACAGTCTTGATGAGGAACCAGGACACCTCAGTCCAGATTAACAGACAGTCTTGATGAGGAACCAGGACACCTCAGTCCAGATTAACAGACAGTCTTGTTGAGGAACCATGACACCTCAGTCCAGATTAACAGACAGTCTTGATGAGGAACCAGGACACCTCAGTCCAGATTAACAGACACTAACCAGACAGTCTTGATGAGGAACCAGGACACCTCAGTCCAGATTAACAGACAGTCTTGATGAGGAACCAGGACACCTCAGTCCAGATTAACAGACAGTAACCAGACAGTCTTGTTGAGGAACCAGGACACCTCAGTCCAGATTAACAGACAGTCTTGTTGAGGAACCATGACACCTCAGTCCAGATTAACAGACAGTCTTGATGAGGAACCATGACACCTCAGTCCAGATTAACAGACAGTCTTGATGAGGAACCAGGACACCTCAGTCCAGATTAAGTCGGCTGTAGATGTGTGTTTTGGGGGAAGTCGGCTGTAGATGTGTGTGTTTTGGGGGTCGGCTGTAGATGTGTGTGTTTTGGGGGGGAGGGTCGGCTGTAGATGTGTGTGTTTTGTGGGGTCCCGGCTGTAGATGTGTGTGTTTTTGGGGGTCGGCTGTAGATGTGTGTGTTTTGTGGGGGTCCCGGCTGTAGATGTGTGTGTTTTGGGGGGTGGGTCGGCTGTAGATGTGTGTGTTTTGGGGGTCCCGGCTGTAGATGTGTGTGTTTTGGGGGGGGCTGTCCCGGCTGTAGATGTGTGTGTTTTGGGGGGGTCGGCTGTAGATGTGTGTGTTTTGGGGGGTCCCGGCTGTAGATGTGTGTGTTTTGGGGGTCCCGGCTGTAGATGTGTGTGTTTTGAGGGGGTCCCGGCTGTAGATGTGTGTGTTTTGAGGGGGGGGGTCCCGGCTGTAGATGTGTGTGTTTTGCGGGGGGTCCCGGCTGCAGATGTGTGTGTTTTTCGGGGGTCCCGGCTGCAGATGTGTGTGTTTTGAGGGGGGTCCCGGCTGTAGATGTGTGTGTTTTGGCGGGGTCCCGGCTGTAGATGTGTCTCACCTTGAGTTCGTCTGCATCGTAGAAGTCCACCCTGACAGCAGGGACCATCCAGGTACGGAACAGAGAGGCTAGGATCTGCTGGGCTGTAGAGTCCGTTATGATGTGGAAGTGGAGAGGGTTTCGCCTGCAAGAGACACACACACACACACACACACACGCACACACACACGCACTCACAAACACACGACACATACACACATGAACACTCTGGATATAAACACACACACACGCACTCACAAACACACGGAGAGAGGGATAAGGTGAGACTCAGAGCATAAGCGCAATACTTTAAAACACACAGAAGATTTAGAAACAGAACATGAACACTGGAACCCTGGATATAAACACACAGAACAACATGAACCCTCTGGATATAAACACACAGAACAACATGAACCCTCTGGATATAAACACACAGAACAACATGAACCCTCTGGATATAAACACACAGAACAACATGAACCCTCTGGATATAAACACACAGAACAACATGAACACACAGAACAACATGGAACCCTCTGGATATAAACACACAGAACAACATGAACCCTCTGGATATAAACACACAGAACAACATGAACCCTCTGGATATAAACACACAGAACAACATGAACCCTCTGGATATAAACACACAGAACACACAGAACAACATGGAACCCTCTGGATATAAACACACAGAACAACATGAACCCTCTGGATATAAACACACAGAACAACATGGAACCTCTGGATATAAACACACAGAACAACAGATATAAACAACAGAACAACATGAACCCTCTGGATATAAACACACAGAACAACATGAACCCTCTGGATATAAACACACAGAACAACATGAACCCTCTGGATATAAACACACAGAACAACATGAACCCTCTGGATATAAACACACAGAACAACACACAGAACAACATGAACCCTCTGGATATAAACACACAGAACAACATGAACCCTCTGGATATAAACACACAGAACAACATGGAACCTCTGGATATAAACACACAGAACAACATGAACCCTCTGGATATAAACACACAGAACAACATGGAACCTCTGGATATAAACACACAGAACAACATGAACCCTCTGGATATAAACACACAGAACAACATGAACCCTCTGGATATAAACACACAGAACAACATGAACCCTCTGGATATAAACACACAGAACAACAACATGAACCCTCTGGATATAAACACACAGAACAACATGAACCCTCTGGATATAAACACACAGAACAACATGAACCCTCTGAACAAGAACAACATGAACCCTCTGGATATAAACACACAGAACAACATGAACCCTCTGGATATAAACACACAGAACAACATGAACCCTCTGGATATAAACACACAGAACAACATGAACCCTCTGGATATAAACACACAGAACAACATGAACCCTCTGGATATAAACACACAGAACAACATGGAACCCTCTGGATATAAACACACAGAACAACATGGAACATATAAACACACAGAACAACATGAACCCTCTGGATATAAACACACAGAACAACATGAACCCTCTGGATATAAACACACAGAACACACAGAACAACATGGAACCCTCTGGATATAAACACACAGAACAACATGAACAGAACAACATGAACCCTCTGGATATAAACACACAGAACAACATGAACCCTCTGGATATAAACACACAGAACAACATGAACCCTCTGGATATAAACACACAGAACAACATGAACCCTCTGGATATAAACACACAGAACAACATGGAACCCTCTGGATATAAACACACAGAACAACATGGAACCTCTGGATATAAACACACAGAACAACATGAACCCTCTGGATATAAACACAGAACAACATGGAACCTCTGAACAACAACATGGAACCTCTGATATAAACACACAGAACAACATGAACCCTATATAAACACATGAACATATAAACACATGTCTGGATATAAACACACAGAACAACATGAACCCTCTGGATATAAACACACAGAACAACATGTCTCTGGATCCACAGAATAACAATGTGTCTGATCCACACAGAATAACAATGTGTCTGATCCACAGAACAACAGAATAACAATGTGTCTGATCCACACAGAATAACAATGTCTCTGATCCACAGAATAACAGTGTGTCTGATCCACACAGAATAACAGTGTCTCTGATCCACACAGAATAACAATGTCTCTGATCCACACAGAATAACAATGTGTCTGATCCACACAGAATAACAATGTCTCTGATCCACACAGAATAACAGTGTGTCTGATCCACACAGAATAACAATGTCTCTGATCCACAGAATAACAATGTGTCTGAGAATAACAATGTGTCTGATAACAGTGTCTCTGATCCACACAGAATAACAGTGTCTCTGATCCACACAGAATAACAGTGTCTCTGATCCACACAGAATAACAGTGTCTCTGATCCACACAGAATAACAGTGTGTCTGATCCACACAGAATAACAGTGTCTCTGATCCACACAGAATAACAATGTCTCTGATCCACACAGAATAACAATGTCTCTGATCCACACAGAATAACAGTGTCTCTGATCCACACAGAATAACAGTGTCTCTGATCCACACAGAATAACAGTGTCTCTGATCCACACAGAATAACAATGTCTCTGATCCACACAGAATAACAATGTCTCTGATCCACACAGAATAACAATGGGTCTGATCCACACAGAATAACAGTGTGTCTGATCCACACAGAATAACAATGTCTCTGATCCACACAGAATAGCAATGGGTCTGATCCACACAGAATAACAATGTGTCTAATCCACACAGAATAACAATGTGTCTGATCCACACAGAATAACAATGTGTCTGATCCACTAACTCATACATCATAACTAACGTTATAGTGCTCTAACTCATACATCAAACTGTAGAACCCAGTTCCCTACATTTGAACATAAACATTTGTTTTTATCAAAAGAAACTATGTGCTATGTTTTATCTCTGGGATTCTCAGGATGACAAATCAGAGCCAGATGACTGAATGTAAGTACATTATTTACCTTCAGAGGTGAATGTATCAAACCAGTTGATGTGATAAAAGTGTTCTGTTGTTGTGTGAACTCTCCTCAAACAATAACATGGAATAGTTTCACTGTAATAGCTACTGTAAATTGGACAGTGCAGTTAGATTAACAAGAATGTTAAGCTTTCTGCCCATATGAGACATGTCTATGTCCCGGAAAGTTGGCTGTTGTTTACAACGTCATTCCAGTCAGGTTATCAACAACCGTACCGGTTTAGGGACACCCACCCTGTAGTTAATGTAGAAGTGTTTAGAAATGTATTCTGTTCTCATTTACAATAAAATCAACACACACACACACACAGAGCTAGGGGGTTCACTGAGGTGGTGGCGTTGCCATGCAACCGAGAGTAGGCGGCAGCATATTCAGACTGCTGAGAGAAGAGGGCTGCAGACAGGCCCAGATGTGTGTGTGTGTGTGTGTGTGTGTGTGTGTGTGTGTGTGTGTGTGTGTGTGTGTGTGAGCGTGCGTGAGTGTGTGTGTGTACCTACCTGTGAAAAAGGACTGACTTGACGAGTGTCACCACATCACGACTGGCGTTGTACCCGGCACACACGATGGCCACGTGAATGGTCTGAGAGGAGAGAGAGAGAACGGAAGAGAGAGACAGCGGGGGAGACAAAGAGGGAGAGAGAGCGGGAGAGAGAGAGAGAGCGGGAGAGAGAGAGAGAAGAGAGAGAGAGAGCGGAAGAAGAGAGAGAGAGAACAGAAGAGAGAGAGAGAGAGCGGGAGAGAGAGAGAGAGAGAGGGGGAAGAGAGAGCGGGGGAGAGAGAGAGAGAGAACGGAAGAGAGAGAGAGAAGAGAGAGAGAGAGGGAAGAGAGAGAGAGAGAGAACAGAAGAGAGAGAGAGAGAGAGAGGAAGAGAGAGAGAGAGAGAGAGAGAGAGAGAGAGAGAGAGAGAGAGAGAGAGAGAGAGAGAGAGAGAGAGAGAGAGAAGAGAGAAGAGAGAGAGAGAGAGAGAGAGAAGAGAGAGAGAGAGAGAGAGAGAGAGAGAGAGAGAAGAGAGAGAGAGAGAGAGAGAGAGAAGAGAGAGAGAAGAGAGAGAGAGAAGAGAGAGAGAGAGAAGAGAGAGAGAGAGAGAGAGAGAGAGAGAGAAGAGAGAAGAGAGAGAGAGAGAGAGAGAACAGAAGAGAGAGAGAGAGAGAGGAGAGAACGGAAGAGAGAGACAGAGAGAGACAGAGGAGAGAGAGAGAGAGAGAAGGAGAAAGAGAGGGAGAGAGAGACAGGGAGAGAGGGAAGAGAGGGGGAAGAGAGAGAGGGGAGAGAGAGAGAGAGAGAGAGAGAACGGGAGAGAGAGAGAGAGAGAGAGAGAGGGAAGAGAGAGAGGGAGAGATCGAGGTAGGTAGAGAGCGGGGAGAGGGAGAGAGAGAGAGAGAGAGTAAAGAACATTATTTTCTACAAAGTCCAACATGATTTGTCCTCTGCTTGTAGTAGTAACAGAACCCCTTATCACAGGTCTCTGAACACTAAGCACCATTTAGTTAGGTAATTATTTCAGAGGGAATAGTGTTTATCCCACATCAAGACTAAATCCCACATTAGAACCCACTATAGTAGCACCAGGGGAGGAATACAGTATGTGAACTAGATCAAGCCCAGGGTTAATCTTACTGCCCTCTAGGAACCAATCAGCACGAGGCTAAAGCCCTTTATACATGGAGGTCACAGTATTGTATTGAACATTCGTTTCAGGACAGATGCCTGACTGAGTGTTGTCCTCAATGCTATTGTCTGAACAGATCGTAGTTCATCCAGGATAGAAGTTTAGAACTGAGTCTACATGGAACTGCATAACTCAGGGGCTTGGTATGTGTCTGTCTCTTTCCATGTATCTCTCTACCTCTTTTAGTCTCTATAGTCTTGGTTCCTGACTGTCTCTACCTCTTAGTCGCTGATGAAGATTTAAACAACACTGCATTACAGGGTTGCTTGGGAAATACAAGGAGTCAAATCATTGGTAGGAAAAACATTTTGTCATCGTTGTGATGATGCCAGATTGACTTTAGACGCAGTATAACGTTAGCCAGCTAACTAACATCGAGGGGACAACAGTAACTTAGCTAGCTGACCGTTGGGCCTCAGTCTACTGTTGGGCCTCACGTCTACTGTTGGGCCTCACGTCTACTGTTGGGCCTCACGTCTACTGCTGGGCCTCACGTCTACTGCTGGGCCTCACGTCTACTGCTGGGCCTCACGTCTACTGCTGGGCCTCACGTCTACTGCTGGGCCTCACGTCTACTGCTGGGCCTCACGTCTACTGCTGGGCCTCACGTCTACTGTTGGGCCTCACGTCTACTGCTGGGCCTCACGTCTACTGCTGGGCCTCACGTCTACTGCTGGGCCTCACGTCTACTGCTGGGTCTCACGTCTACTGTTGGGTCTCACGTCTACTGCTGGGCCTCACGTCTACTGCTGGGCCTCACGTCTACTGCTGGGCCTCACGTCTACTGTTGGGCCTCACGTCTACTGTTGGGCCTCACGTCTACTGTTGGGCCTCACGTCTACTGCTGGGCCTCACGTCTACCGTTGGGTCTCACGTCTACCGCTGGGCCTCACGTCTACCGCTGGGCCTCACGTCTACCGCTGGGCCTCACGTCTACCGCTGGGCCTCACGTCTACTGTTGGGCCTCACGTCTACTGCTGGGCCTCAGTCTACTGTTGGGCCTCAGTCTACCGTTGGGCCTCAGTCTGTTGGGCCTCAGTCTACCGTTGGGCCTCACGGCCTCAGTCTGGGCCTCACGTCTACTGTTGGGCCTCACGTCTACCGTTGGGCCTCACGTCTACCGTTGGGCCTCAGTCTACCGTTGGGCCTCAGTTGGGCCTCACGTCTACTGTTGGGCCTCACGTCTACTGTTGGGCCTCACGTCTACTGTTGGGCCTCACGTCTACCGTTGGGCCTCAATCTGCTGCAGAGTCCGTAGAACGGTAAAAACAATGGTAACGACGCGACCGAGAGACTGAGGAGCAACACACACATCAACAGGGAGTCTAAATGCACAGCCCTGCTCCTGTTGTCCTGTTGAGTTGAAAGATTCATATATTTGGCAACCTTATATGACTCCTAAATTACTCTTATCTGACTCCTATATGAATCCTAAATTACTCTTATCTGACTCCTAAATTACTCTTATCTGACTCCTAAATGACTCTTATCTGACTCCTAAATTACTCTTATCTGACTCCTATATGAATCCTACTTAAGTCCATTTCAGTCTCTTCTACTGATGTGAAAGAAGAGTTTCTACAGCCTGTTCCAGCATTTCTCCTCTCTTCTCAAATCCTTTCTTCCATCTCTCCTCTCTTCTTAAATCCTTTCTTCCATCTCTCCTCTCTTGTCAAATCCTTTCTTCCATCTCTCCTCTTCTCAAATCCTTTCTTCCATCTCTCCTCTCTTCTCAAATCCTTTCTTCCATCTCTCCTCTCTTCTTAAATCCTTTCTTCCATCTCTCCTCTTTCTCAAATCCTTTCTTCCATCTCTCCTCTCTTCTTAAATCCTTTCTTCCATCTCTCCTCTCTTGTCAAATCCTTTCTTCCATCTCTCCTCTTCAAATCCTTTCTTCCATCTCTCCTCTTCTCAAATCCTTTCTTCCATCTCTCCTCTCTTCTTAAATCCTTTCTTCCATCTCTCCTCTCTTGTCAAATCCTTTCTTCCATCTCTCCTCTTCTCAAATCCTTTCTTCCATCTCTCCTCTCTTCTTAAATCCTTTCTTCCATCTCTCCTCTCTTGTCAAATCCTTTCTTCCATCTCTCCTCTTTCTCAAATCCTTTCTTCCAGTCTCTCCTCTCTTCTCAAATCCTTTCTTCCATCTCTCCTCTTCTCAAATCCTTTCTTCCATCTCTCTTCTCAAATCCTTTCTTCCATCTCTCCTCTTCTCAAATCCTTTCTTCCATCTCTCCTCTTCTCAAATCCTTTCTTCCATCTCTCTTCTCAAATCCTTTCTTCCATCTCTCCTCTTCTCAAATCCTTTCTTCCATCTCTCCTCTCTTCTCAAATCCTTTCTTCCATCTCTCTCTTGTCAAATCCTTTCTTCCATCTCTCCTCTTCTCAAATCCTTTCTTCCATCTCTCTCTCTTCTGAAATCCTTTCTTCAAACTCTCCTCTTTCTCAAATCCTTTCTTCAGTCTCTCCTCTCTTCTCAAATCCTTTGTTCCAGCATCTCTCCTCTTCTCAAATCCTTTCTTCCGTATCTCCTCAAATCTTCTCTAAATGCCTGTTAGGGTTTATCACCCATTATCTACGGTCTTCTCTCACAAACTCTGTTAGTTTCATCTATCAAATAAATAGTCTTGGTCCTTCAAACAAACTGTTAGTTCATTATCTACAGTCTTAGTCTTCTCAAACACACACTGTTAGTTCATTATCTACAGTCTTCTCTACAAACTACACTGTTAGTTCATTATCTACAGTCTTCTCTACAAACACACACCTGTTAGTTCATTATCTACAGTCTTCTCTACAAACTATGTTAGTTCATTATCTACAGTCTTCTCTACAAACTCTGTTAGTTCATTAACTACAGTCTTCTCTACAAACACACACTGTTAGTTCATTATCTACAGTCTTCTCTACAAACACACACTGTTAGTTCATTATCTACAGTCTTCTCTACAAACTATGTTAGTTCATTATCTACGGTCTTCTCTACAAACACACACTGTTAGTTCATTATCTACAGTCTTCTCTACAAACTATGTTAGTTCATTATCTACGGTCTTCTCTACAAACACACTCTGTTAGCCTGTTAGTTCATTATCTACGGTCTTCTCTACAAACTATGTTAGTTCATTATCTACGGTCTTCTCTACAAACACACACTGTTAGTTCATTATCTACAGTCTTCTCTACAAACTATGTTAGTTCATTATCTACGGTCTTCTCTACAAACACACTCTGTTAGCCTGTTAGTTCATTATCTACGGTCTTCTCTACAAACACACACTGTTAGGACAGTGAGATGGGCCAATATGGATAGTAGAGATGGACCAATCAGGACAGTAGAGATGGACCAATAAGAGAAGACTTAGAGAAGGACTATGTTATCAGGATCTAGAGATGGACTCAATAAGGACACACACTGGGCCAATCAGGACAGTATAGATGAACTGTAGTTTGTAGAGAAGACCAATAAGGACAGTAGAGATGGGCCAATCAGGACAGTAGAGATGGACCAATCAGTTCAGTAGAGATGGGCCAATAAGGACAGTTAGATGGACCAATAGAGGACAGTAGCGATGGACCAATAAGGACAGTAGAGATGGACCAATAAGGACAGTAGAGATGGACCAATGTAGACAGTGATGGACCAATAAGGACTTCTCTACAAACACACACTGTTAGTCTGTTATGGACCAATAAGGTCAGTAGAGATGGACCAATCAGGACACTGTTAAGGACAGTAGAGATGGGCCAATAAGGACAGTAGAGATGGGCCAATAAGGACAGTAGAGATGGGCCAATAAGGACAGTAGAGATGGGCCAATAAGGACAGTAGAGATGGACCAATCAGGACAGTAGAGATGGGCCAATAAGGACAGTAGAGATGGACCAATCAGGACAGTAGAGATGGGCCAATAAGGACAGTAGAGATGGGCCAATAAGGACAGTAGAGATGGACCAATCAGGACAGTAGAGATGGACCAATAAGGACGGTAGAGATGGACCAATCAGGACGGTAGAGATGGACCAATAAGGACAATAGAGATGGGCCAATCAGGACAGTAGAGATGGACCAATAAGGACAGTAGAGATGGACCAATCAGGACAGTAGAGATGGGCCAATAAGGACAGTAGAGATGGACCAATAAGGACAGTAGCGATGGACCAATAAGGACAGTAGAGATGGACCAATAAGGACAGTAGAGATGGACCAATAAGGACAGTAGAGATGGACCAATAAGGACAGTATCGATGGGCCAATCAGGACAGTAGAGATGGACCAACAAGGACAGTAGAGATGGACCAATAAGGACAGTATCGATGGGCCAATCAGGACAGTAGCGATGGGCCAATAAGGACAGTAGAGATGGGCCAATAAGGACAGTAGAGATGGGCCAATAAGAACAGTAGAGATGGACCAATCAGGACAGTAGATATGGGCCAATAAGGACAGTAGAGATGGACCAATCAGGACAGTAGAGATGGGCCAATAAGGACAGTAGAGATGGGCCAATCAGGACAGTAGAGATGGGCCAATCAGGACAGTAGAGATGGGCCAATCAGGACAGTAGAGATGGGCCAATCAGGACAGTAGAGATGGGCCAATAAGGACAGTAGAGATGGACCAATCAGGACAGTAGAGATGGGCCAATAAGGACAGTAGAGATGGGCCAATAAGGACAGTAGAGATGGACCAATCAGGACAGTAGAGATGGACCAATCAGGACAGTAGAGATGGGCCAATAAGGACAGTAGAGATGGGCCAATAAGGACAGTAGAGATGGACCAATCAGGACAGTAGAGATGGGCCAATAAGGGCAGTAGAGATGGGCCAATCAGGACAGTAGAGATGGGCCAATAAGGACAGTAGAGATGGACCAATCAGGACAGTAGAGATGGGCCAATAAGGACAGTAGCGATGGGCCAATAAGGACAGTAGAGATGGACCAATCAGGACAGTAGAGATGGGCCAATCAGGACAGTAGAGATGGGCCAACCAGGACAGTAGAGATGGGCCAACCAGGACAGTAGAGATGGGCCAATCAGGACAGTAGAGATGGACCAATCAGGACAGTAGAGATGGGCCAATAAGGACAGTAGAGATGGACCAATAAGGACAGTAGAGATGGACCAATCAGGACAGTAGAGATGGGCCAATAAGGACAGTAGAGATGGACCAATAAGGACAGTAGAGATGGACCAATCAGGACAGTAGAGATGGGCCAATGAGGACAGTAGAGATGGACCAATAAGGACAGTAGAGATGGACCAATAAGGACAGTAGAGATGGGCCAATAAGGACAGTAGAGATGGGCCAATAAGGACAGTAGAGATGGACCAATAAGGATAGTAGAGATGGGCCAATGAGGACAGTAGAGATGGACCAATAAGGACAGTAGAGATGGGCCAATAAGGACT
This sequence comes from Oncorhynchus nerka, assembly GCF_034236695.1. NCBI lineage: Eukaryota > Metazoa > Chordata > Actinopteri > Salmoniformes > Salmonidae > Oncorhynchus > Oncorhynchus nerka. The sequence goes on from NC_088403.1 coordinate 1,163,904, forward strand.
ACTCAAAGCACAGTGCAGCTGGTAATACCCTTCATGCCCTTTGTCAGAGCCTTGCTAGTGATGAACGTGTCTGAACTGGGTATAATGTATAGACACAACAGAGGACATATAGAAGAGATGTACTGTGACATCACAGAACTAAAGACCCTCCAACCAACCTGCTGTTAGAATGACCTGACATCACAGAACTAAAGACCCTCCAACCAACCTGCTGTTAGAATGACCTGACATCACAGAACTAAAGACCCTCCAACCAACCTGCTGTTAGAATGACCTGACATCACAGAACTAAAGACCCTCCAACCAACCTGCTGTTAGAATGACCTGACATCACAGAACTAAAGACCCTCCAACCAACCTGCTGTTAGAATGACCTGACATCACAGAACTAAAGACCCTCCAACCAACCTGCTGTTAGAATGACCTGACATCACAGAACTAAAGACCCTCCAACCAACCTGCTGTTAGAATGACCTGACAGACAGACAGACACTTAATGAGAGTAGCCAATAATATCACAATATTTAATATGGCCAGGCTTTAATAAATAAATAGTCCGGGTGGCCATTTGATTAATTGTTCAGCAGTCTTATCGCTTGGGGGGTAGAGGCTGTTTAAGGAGTCTTTTGGTCCTAGACATGGCGCTCCGGTACCGCTTACCGTGAGGTAGCAGAGAGAACAGTCTATAACTTGGGTGACTGAAGTCTTTGACAATTTATCCAAGACTGACCAGTATGAAAATATATGCACTCTGGTAATTGACAAAATATATATTTTTTAAAGTAGATTAGTGAATATATGAAATAGAAAGGTGTGTTAGATGTTTGGATGACCTTTGGATGACCTTAGGTGGAGGTATAAAACGAATGGACTACATGCAGTGCTGAAGGTCACATTACTGGTGCATTACAGTACTGTCTGGATCAACTGTAGGAGGGGCTAACACCACATTATTACTGGTGCATTACCCTGGTAGAGAATCAATACCCACGTACACACCTGACACTAGTCTACCAGTCTTATCTCCTCCTAGTGTAACTCACCTGACACTAGTCTACCAGTCTTATCTTATCTCCTCCTAGTGTAACTCACCTGACACTAGTCTACCAGTCTTATCTCCTCCTATTGTAACTCACCTCACACTAGTCTACCAGTCTTATCTCCTCCTAGTGTAACTCACCTGACACTAGTCTACCAGTCTTATCTCCTCCTAGTGTAACTCACCTGACACTAGTCTACCAGTCTTATCTCCTCCTAGTGTAACTCACCTGACACTAGTCTACCAGTCTTATCTCCTCCTAGTGTAACTCACCTGACACTAGTCTACCAGTCTTATCTCCTCCTATTGTAACTCACCTCACACTAGTCTACCAGTCTTATCTCCTCCTAGTGTAACTCACCTGACACTAGTCTACCAGTCTTATCTCCTCCTAGTGTAACTCACCTGACACTAGTCTACCAGTCTTATCTCCTCCTAGTGTAACTCACCTGACACTAGTCTACCAGTCTTATCTCCTCCTAGTGTAACTCACCTGACACTAGTCTACCAGTCTTATCTCCTCCTAGTGTAACTCACCTGACACTAGTCTACCAGTCTTATCTCCTCCTAGTGTAACTCACCTGACACTAGTCTACCAGTCTTATCTCCTCCTAGTGTAACTCACCTGACACTAGTCTACCAGTCTTATCTCCTCCTAGTGTAACTCACCTGACACTAGTCTACCAGTCTTATCTCCTCCTAGTGTAACTCACCTGACACTAGTCTACCAGTCTTATCTTATCTCCTCCTAGTGTAACTCACCTGACACTAGTCTACCAGTCTTATCTCCTCCTAGTGTAACTCACCTGACACTAGTCTACCAGTCTTATCTCCTCCTAGTGTAACTCACCTGACACTAGTCTACCAGTCTTATCTCCTCCTAGTGTAACTCACCTGACACTAGTCTACCAGTCTTATCTCCTCCTAGTGTAACTCACCTGACACTAGTCTACCAGTCTTATCTCCTCCTAGTGTAACTCACCTGACACTAGTCTACCAGTCTTATCTCCTCCTAGTGTAACTCACCTGACACTAGTCTACCAGTCTTATCTTATCTCCTCCTAGTGTAACTCACCTGACACTAGTCTACCAGTCTTATCTTATCTCCTCCTAGTGTAACTCACCTGACACTAGTCTACCAGTCTTATCTCCTCCTAGTGTAACTCACCTGACACTAGTCTACCAGTCTTATCTCCTCCTAGTGTAACTCACCTGACACTAGTCTACCAGTCTTATCTCCTCCTAGTGTAACTCACCTGACACTAGTCTACCAGTCTTATCTCCTCCTAGTGTAACTCACCTGACACTAGTCTACCAGTCTTATCTCCTCCTAGTGTAACTCACCTGACACTAGTCTACCAGTCTTATCTCCTCCTAGTGTAACTCACCTGACACTAGTCTACCAGTCTTATCTCCTCCTAGTGTAACTCACCTGACACTAGTCTACCAGTCTTATCTCCTCCTAGTGTAACTCACCTCACACTTGTCTACTGCTGGCTGCTGCACACAGTCTGACCTGTTGCCCGGGGAGCCAGCTTTAAGCCCCGCCTCGTTGTCCCCTGTTCCCTCCTCCGAGTGAGTCTTGCTCTGGTTGCCGCGGTGATTGGTGTGATGTGGAGCAGGGCCAGCAGGGCTCCGGGGGGGTCGGCTGAGTTCACGGCGGAGAAGTTGGTTCTCCTCTTCGACCTCACGGACCCTCAGCTCCAACGCCTCCCTAGACACACCCCCTCCCAAGGCCCCGCCCCTGGCCGTCAACGTGGACAACTGAGGCAACAGGGGCGACAGGGGGAGGGGTTTCACTGTAGAGGAGACAGAGAAACAGGAAGTTGATCAGAAGCAATAGTGCCACATTCATTAAGTCAACTGAGGGCCACGTTAAATCAGCTCACTGGCCAGTTGCGGCTCGTAAACCACGAGTTTAAGACCACTGCAATAAGCCATTCGCCTGGTCCCAGATCTGTATGTGTTCAAGCCAACTGATCTTCAGCTGGCTAAAGCTCAGGCAGAATTGGTACAAGCCCCGCAGCAGGATATCATCACTTCAGGGTATAGACTCAGCAGGGTTCTCAATTTCAACTTTAACTCAACTCTTAACTCGGCTTGCCTCAACTTCTCTCCGTGAATCAATATGAATCACTGACATTGCTGGGTGTGATGGGAGGAAAGATGAAACCAGAGCACTACGACTGCAGAAGAAGCACCGGAGACAAGGAGTAATGTCACTGATTAGTCTTTAGTATATATATATATATATATATATATATCAGCCTAGAATCAGTGACTAGTGTTTAGTATATCTATCAGCCTAGCATCAGTGATTAGTATATATATCAGCCTAGCATCAGTGATTAGTGTTTAGTATATATATCAGCCTAGCATCAGTGATTAGTGTATATATATCAGCCTAGCATCAGTGATTAGTATATATATATCAGCCTAGCATCAGTGTTTAGTATATATATCAGCCTAGCATCAGTGACTAGTATATATATCAGCCTAGCATCAGTGTTTAGTATATATATCAGCCTAGCATCAGTGATTAGTATATCTATCAGCCTAGCATCAGTGATTAGTGTTTAGTATATATATCAGCCTAACATCAGTGTTTAGTATATATATCAGCCTAGCATCAGTGATTAGTATATATATATCAGCCTAGCATCAGTGATTAGTGATTAGTATATATATCAGCCTAGCATCAGTGATTAGTGTTTAGTATATCTATCAGCCTAGCATCACTCATTAGTGTTTAGTATATATATCAGCCTAGCAACAGTGACTAGTGTTTAGTATATATATCAGCCTAACATCAGTGACTAGTGTTTAGTATATATATCAGCCTAGCATCAGTGATTAGTATATATATCAGCCTAGCATCAGTGATTAGTATATATATCAGCCTAGCATCAGTGTTTAGTGTTTAGTATATCTATCAGCCTAGCATCAGTGATTAGTGTTTAGTATATATATCAGCCTAGCAACAGTGACTAGTGTTTAGTATATATATCAGCCTAACATCAGTGACTAGTGTTTAGTATATATATCAGCCTAGCATCAGTGATTAGTATATATATCAGCCTAGCATCAGTGATTAGTATATATATCAGGCTAGCATCAGTGATTAGTGTTTAGTATATATATCAGCCTAGCATCAGTGTTTAGTGTTTAGTATATCTATCAGCCTAGCATCAGTGATTAGTATATATATCTATCAGCCTAGCATCAGTGATTAGTGTTTAGTATATATATCAGCCTAGCATCAGTGATTAGTGTTTAGTATATCTATCAGCCTAGCATCAGTGATTAGTGTTTAGTATATCTATCAGCCTAGCATCAGTGATTAGTGATTAGTATATCTATCAGCCTAGCATCAGTGATTAGTGTTTAGTATATATATCAGCCTAGCATCAGTGACTAGTGTTTAGTATATCTATCAGCCTAGCATCAGTGATTAGTGTTTAGTATATATATCAGCCTAGCATCAGTGATTAGTATATATATCAGCCTAGCATCAGTGACTAGTGTTTAGTATATATATCAGCCTAGCATCAGTGATTAGTATATATATCAGCCTAGCATCAGTGATTAGTGTTTAGTATATATATCAGCCTAGCATCAGTGATTAGTATATATATCAGCCTAGCATCAGTGTTTAGTATATATATCAGCCTAGCATCAGTGATTAGTGTTTAGTATATATATCAGCCTAGCATCAGTGATTAGTATATCTATCAGCCTAGCATCAGTGATTAGTGTTTAGTATATATATCAGCCTAACATCAGTGATTAGTATATATATCAGCCTAGCATCAGTGTTTAGTATATATATCAGCCTAGCATCAGTGATTAGTATATATATCAGCCTAGCATCAGTGATTAGTGTTTAGTATATATATCAGCCTAGCATCAGTGATTAGTGTTTAGTATATATATCAGCCTAACATCAGTGTTTAGTATATATATCAGCCTAGCATCAGTGATTAGTATATATATCAGCCTAGCATCAGTGATTAGTATATATATCAGCCTAGCATCAGTGATTAGTGTTTAGTATATATATCAGCCTAGCATCAGTGATTAGTATATATATCAGCCTAGCATCAGTGATTAGTGTTTAGTATATATATCAGCCTAGCATCAGTGATTAGTATATATATCAGCCTAGCATCAGTGATTAGTATATATATCAGCCTAGCATCAGTGATTAGTATATATATCAGCCTAGCATCAGTGATTAGTATATATATCAGCCTAGCATCAGTGATTAGTATATCTATCAGCCTAGCATCAGTGATTAGTATATATATCAGCCTAGCATCAGTGATTAGTATATATATCAGCCTAGCATCAGTGTTTAGTATATATATCAGCCTAGCATCAGTGATTAGTGTTTAGTATATATATCAGCCTAGCATCAGTGATTAGTGTTTAGTATATATATCAGCCTAGCATCAGTGACTAGTGTTTAGTATATATATCAGCCTAGCATCAGTGATTAGTGTTTAGTATATATATCAGCCTAGCATCAGTGATTAGTATATATATCAGCCTAGCATCAGTGATTAGTATATATATCAGCCTAGCATCAGTGACTAGTGTTTAGTATATATATCAGCCTAGCATCAGTGATTAGTGTTTAGTATATATATCAGCCTAGCATCAGTGATTAGTATATATATCAGCCTAGCATCAGTGATTAGTATATCTATCAGCCTAGCATCAGTGACCAGTGTTTAGTATATCTATCAGCCTAGCATCAGTGATTAGTGTATCTATCAGCCTAGCATCAGTGACCAGTGTTTAGTATATCTATCAGCCTAGCATCAGTGACCAGTGTTTAGTATATATATCAGCCTAGCATCAGTGATTAGTATATCTATCAGCCTAGCATCAGTGACCAGTGTTTAGTATATCTATCAGCCTAGCATCAGTGATTAGTATATCTATCAGCCTAGCATCAGTGACCAGTGTTTAGTATATATATCAGCCTAGCATCAGTGATTAGTATATCTATCAGCCTAGCATCAGTGACCAGTGTTTAGTATATCTATCAGCCTAGCATCAGTGATTAGTGTTTAGTATATATATCAGCCTAGCATCAGTGATTAGTATATATATCAGCCTAGCATCAGTGATTAGTATATCTATCAGCCTAGCATCAGTGTTTAGTATATCTATCAGCCTAGCATCAGTGATTAGTATATATATCAGCCTAGCATCAGTGATCAGTGTTTAGTATATATATCAGCCTAGCATCAGTGATTAGTATATATATCAGCCTAGCATCAGTGATTAGTGTTTAGTATATATATCAGCCTAGCATCAGTGACTAGTGTTTAGTATATCTATCAGCCTAGCATCAGTGATTAGTGTTTAGTATATATATCAGCCTAGCAACAGTGACTAGTGTTTAGTATATATATCAGCCTAGCATCAGTGATTAGTATATATATCAGCCTAGCATCACTCATTAGTGTTTAGTATATATATCAGCCTAGCATCAGTGATTAGTATATATATCAGCCTAGCATCACTCATTAGTGTTTAGTATATATATCAGCCTAGCATCAGTGACTAGTGTTTAGTATATCTATCAGCCTAGCATCAGTGACTAGTGTTTAGTATATCTATCAGCCTAACATCAGTGATTAGTGTATATATCAGCCTAGCATCAGTGATTAGTGTTTAGTATATATATCAGCCTAGCATCAGTGATTAGTGTTTAGTATATATATCAGCCTAGCATCAGTGATTAGTATATATATCAGCCTAGCATCAGTGATTAGTATATATATCAGCCTAGCATCAGTGACTAGTGTTTAGTATATATATATCAGCCTAGCATCAGTGATTAGTATATATATCAGCCTAGCATCAGTGATTAGTGTTTAGTATATATATCAGCCTAACATCAGTGTTTAGTATATATATCAGCCTAGCATCAGTGATTAGTGTTTAGTATATATATCAGCCTAGCATCAGTGACTAGTGTTTAGTATATATATCAGCCTAACATCAGTGATTAGTGTATATATCAGCCTAGCATCAGTGATTAGTGTTTAGTATATATATCAGCCTAGCATCAGTGATTAGTGTTTAGTATATATATCAGCCTAGCATCAGTGACTAGTGTTTAGTATATATATCAGCCTAGCATCAGTGATTAGTGTATATATATCAGCCTAGCATCAGTGATTAGTATATATATCAGCCTAGCATCAGTGATTAGTATATCTATCAGCCTAGCATCAGTGTTTAGTATATATATCAGCCTAGCATCAGTGATTAGTGTTTAGTATATCTATCAGCCTAGCATCAGTGATTAGTATATATATCAGCCTAGCATCAGTGATTAGTATATCTATCAGCCTAGCATCAGTGATTAGTATATATATCAGCCTAGCATCAGTGATTAGTATATCTATCAGCCTAGCATCAGTGATTAGTATATATATATCAGCCTAGCATCATCAGTGTTTAGTATATCTATCAGCCTAGCATCAGTGATTAGTATATATCTATCATAGCATCATGTTTAGTATATATATCAGCCTAGCATCAGTGATTAGTGTTGATTAGTATATCTATCAGCCTAGCATCAGTGATTACAGCCTAGCATCAGTGACTAGTGTTTAGTATATCTATCAGCCTAGCATCAGTGATTAGTATATATATATCAGCCTAGCATCAGTGATTAGTGTTTAGTATATCTATCAGCCTAGCATCAGTGATTAGTATATATATATCAGCCTAGCATCAGTGATTAGTATATATATATCAGCCTAGCATCAGTGATTAGTATATATATCAGCCTAGCATCAGTGATTAGTATATCTATATCAGCCTAGCATCAGTGATTAGTATATATATATCAGCCTAGCATCAGTGTTTAGTATATATATCAGCCTAGCATCAGTGATTAGTATATATATATCAGCCTAGCATCAGTGATTAGTATATATATATCAGCCTAGCATCAGTGATTAGTAGTATATATATCAGCCTAGCATCAGTGATTAGTATATATATCAGCCTAGCATCATTAGTGACTAGTGTTTAGTATATATATCAGCCTCAGTGTTTAGTATATATATCAGCCTAGCATCAGTGATTAGTGTTTAGTATATCTATCAGCCTAGCATCAGTGTTTAGTGTTTAGTATATATATCAGCCTAGCATCAGTGATTAGTATATCTATCAGCCTAGCATCAGTGATTAGTATATATATCAGCCTAGCATCAGTGATTAGTGTTTAGTATATATATCAGCCTAGCATCAGTGATTAGTGTTTAGTATATCTATCAGCCTAGCATCAGTGATTAGTGTTTAGTATATATATCAGCCTAGCATCAGTGATTAGTGTTTAGTATATATATCAGCCTAGCATCAGTGATTAGTGTTTAGTATATCTATCAGCCTAGCATCAGTGATTAGTATATATATCAGCCTAGCATCAGTGACTAGTATATATATCAGCCTAGCATCAGTGACTAGTATATATATCAGCCTAGCATCAGTGATTAGTATATATATCAGCCTAGCATCAGTGACTAGTATATCTATATCAGCCTAGCATCAGTGACTAGTATATCTATCAGCCTAGCATCAGTGACTAGTATATATATCAGCCTAGCATCAGTGATTAGTGTTTAGTATATCTATCAGCCTAGCATCAGTGATTAGTATATATATATCAGCCTAGCATCAGTGATTAGTATATCTATATCAGCCTAGCATCAGTGATTAGTATATCTATATCAGCCTAGCATCAGTGATTAGTATATCTATCAGCCTAGCATCAGTGATTAGTATATATATCAGCCTAGCATCAGTGATTAGTATATATATCAGCCTAGCATCAGTGATTAGTATATCTATATCAGCCTAGCATCAGTGTTTAGTATATCTATCAGCCTAGCATCAGTGATTAGTATATATATCAGCCTAGCATCAGTGATTAGTGTTTAGTATATCTATCAGCCTAGCATCAGTGATTAGTGTTTAGTATATATATCAGCCTAACATCAGTGTTTAGTATATATATCAGCCTAACATCAGTGATTAGTATATATATATCAGCCTAGCAACAGTGATTAGTATATATATCAGCCTAGCATCAGTGTTTAGTATATATATCAGCCTAGCATCAGTGATTAGTATATATATCAGCCTAGCATCAGTGTTTAGTATATATATCAGCCTAACATCAGTGATTAGTATATATATATCAGCCTAGCAACAGTGATTAGTATATATATCAGCCTAGCATCAGTGTTTAGTATATATATCAGCCTAGCATCAGTGATTAGTATATATATCAGCCTAGCATCAGTGATTAGTATATATATCAGCCTAGCAACAGTGACCAGTGTTTAGTATATATATCAGCCTAGCATCAGTGATTAGTATATATATCAGCCTAGCATCAGTGATTAGTGTTTAGTATATATATCAGCCTAGCATCAGTGATTAGTATATATATCAGCCTAGCATCAGTGACTAGTGTTTAGTATATATATCAGCCTAGCATCAGTGATTAGTGTTTAGTATATATATCAGCCTAGCATCAGTGATTAGTATATATATCAGCCTAGCATCAGTGTTTAGTATATATATCAGCCTAGCATCAGTGATTAGTGTTTAGTATATATATCAGCCTAGCATCAGTGATTAGTGTTTAGTATATATATCAGCCTAGCATCAGTGATTAGTATATATATCAGCCTAGCATCAGTGATTAGTATATATATATCAGCCTAGCATCAGTGATTAGTATATATATATCAGCCTAGCATCAGTGATTAGTATATATATATCAGCCTAGCATCAGTGATTAGTATATATATCAGCCTAGCATCAGTGATTAGTATATATATCAGCCTAGCATCAGTGATTAGTATATATATATCAGCCTAGCATCAGTGATTAGTATATATATATCAGCCTAGCATCAGTGATTAGTATATATATATCAGCCTAGCATCAGTGATTAGTATATATATATCAGCCTAGCATCAGTGATTAGTATATATATCAGCCTAGCATCAGTGATTAGTGTTTAGTATATATATCAGCCTAGCATCAGTGATTAGTATATATATCAGCCTAGCATCAGTGATTAGTATATATATCAGCCTAGCATCAGTGATTAGTATATATATATCAGCCTAGCATCAGTGATTAGTGTTTAGTATATCTATTAGCCTAGCTGAGGAGGAGATGTTAAAGTCTTCACAGCATCAGTGATGTTTTATATCACTGTACTAAGAGGAGATGTTAAAGTCTTCACAGCATCAGCGATGTTTTATATCACTGTACTAAGAGGAGATGTTAAAGTCTTCACAGCATCAGTGATGTGTTATATCACTGTACTAAGAGGAGATGTTAAAGTCTTCACAGCATCAGTGATGTTTTATATCACTGTACTAAGAGGAGATGTTAAAGTCTTCACAGCATCAGCGATGTTTTATATCACTGTACTACTTCACAGCATCAGTGATGTTTTATATCACTGTACTAAGAGGAGATGTTAAAGTCTTCACAGCATCAGTGATGTTTTATATCACTGTACTAAGAGGAGATGTTAAAGTGTTCACAGCATCAGTGATGTTTTATATCCCTGTACTAAGAGGAGATGTTAAAGTCTTCACAGCAGCATCAGCGATGTTTTATATCACTGTACTAAGAGGAGATGTTAAAGTCTTCACAGCAACAGCAGCATCGGGCTGAATGTCAAAAGACCTAATGGAGGCTGAGGTTTCAAATTAGCAGTCAGGTCCAAGTGATGCATCTCTAGCCTTGGAGCACACAGATACCGTTCAATCAATATCCTGGATACTGAGAGGAGAGCCGGGGGCTATAGCTACGCACCAGCCAGTATCAATTTCTCCTCTTTTTTCCCCCCCGATATGTCCTCAGACATGAGAGAATATGGAGTTACTTTCATGTCATTTAATATCAAGCTAAAAAAAAACTTCTGAAGTCCAGAACAGCATTTGTAGTGTTGCAAAACAGAGAGAAAAAAACCCGAGAACATTCATTGTAAGGAAATGAAATGCGAGAACAAATGTTTTGTTAATGAATGGGCCATTTTGTCTTCTTCTTCTTGTTGAAACATTGAACCTTTCAGTTATTTAGCAGATGCTCTTATCCAGAGGATTTTTAAGGAAATCACCATGGCGAAAACACCAAACACCATGGCGACCAATCACCATGGCGATCAAACACCATGGCCATCAACATCAAACACCGATCAAACATCAAACATGGCGACCAAACACCATGGCGATCAAACACCATGGCGACCAATCACCATGGCGATCAAACACCATGGCGATCAAACACCATGGCGATCAAACACCATGGCCATCAACATCAAACACCGTGGCGATCAAACACCATGGCCATCAACATCAATCACCATGGCGACCAAACACCATGGCCATCAAACACCATGGCGATCAAACACCATGGCGATCAAACACCATGGCGATCAAACACCAAGGCCATCAAACACCATGGCGATCAAACACAATCTCCCGATCTTTGCCTGCTATTGTCCCCATCTACTGTCCCCATCTATTGTCCCTATCTATTGTCCCCATCTATTGTCCCCATCTAATGTCCCCATCTATTGTCCCCATCTAATGTCCCCATCTATTGTCCCCATCTATTGTCCCCATCTATTGTCCCCATCTAACCCCATCTATGTCCCATCTATTGTCCCCATCTATTGTCCCTATCTATTGTCCCCATCTATTGTGTCCCCATCTATTGTCCCTATCATGTCCCCATCTATTGTCCCCATCTATTGTCTATCTGTCCCCATCTATTGTCCCCATCATTGTCCCCATCTATTGTCCCCATCTATTGTCCCCATCTATTGTCCCCATCTATTGTCCCCATCTATTGTCCCCATCTATTGTCCCCATCTAGTGTCCCCATCTATTGTCCCCATCTATTGTCCCCATCTATTGTCCCCATCTATTGTCCCCATCTATTGTCCCCATCTATTGTCCCTATCTATTGTCCCTATCTATTGTCCCCATCTATTGTCCCCATCTATTGTCCCCATCTATTGTCCCCATCTATTGTCCCCATCTATTGTCCCCATCTATCTATTGTCCCCATCTATTGTCCCCATCTATTGTCCCTATCTATTGTCCCCATCTATTGTCCCCATCTATTGTCCCTATCTATTGTCCCCATCTATTGTCCCCATCTATTGTCCCTATCTATTGTCCCTATCTATTGTCCCCATCTATTGCCCCTATCTAGTGTCCCGATCTTTGCCTGCTATTGTCCCTATCTATTGTCCCCATCTATTGTCCCCATCTATTGTCCCCATCTATTGTCCCCATCTATTGTCCCTATCTATTGTCCCTATCTATTGTCCCCATCTATTGTCCCTATATATTGTCCCCATTGTCCCCATCTATTGTCCCCATCTATTGTCCCTATCTATTGTCCCCATCTATTGTCCCCTATCTCTTTGCCTGCTATATTGTCCCTATCTATTGTCCCCATCTATTGTCCCCATCTATTGTCTATCTGTCCCCATCTATTGTCCCCATCTATTGTCCCCATCTATTGTCTATCTATTGTCCCCATCTATTGTCCCCATCTATTGTCCCCATCTATTGTCCCCATCTATTGTCCCCATCTATTGTCCCCATCTATTGTCCCCATCTATTGTCCCCATCTATTGTCCCCATCTATTGTCCCCATCTATTGTCCCCATCTATTGTCCCTATCTATTGTCCCTATCTATTGTCCCCATCTATTGTCCCTATCTATACACCAAGTCACTTGGCTCTGTCATAACCTCACATGGTCTCTCCTATCATTGCTATGCAGACGACACACAATTAATCTTCTCCTTTCCCCCTTCTGATGACCAGGTGGCGAATCGCATCTCTGCATGTCTGGCAGACATATCAGTGTGGATGACGGATCACCACCTCAAGCTGAACCTCGGCAAGACGGAGCTGCTCTTCCTCCCAGGGAAGGACTGCCCGTTCCATGATCTCGCCATCACGGTTGACAACTAACTCCACTGTGTCCTCCTCCCAGAGCGCTAAGAACCTTGGCGTGATCCTGGACAACACCCTGTCGTTCTCAACTAACATCAAGGCGGTGGCCCGTTCCTGTAGGTTCATGCTCTACAACATCCGCAGAGTACGACCCTGCCTCACACAGGAAGCGGCGCAGGTCCTAATCCAGGCACTTGTCATCTCCCGTCTGGATTACTGCAACTCGCTGTTGGCTGGGCTCCCTGCCTGTGCCATTAAACCCCTACAACTCATCCAGAACGCCCCAGCCCGTCTGGTGTTCAACCTTCCCAAGTTCTCTCACGTCCACCCCGCTCCTCCGCTCTCTCCACTGGCTTCCAGTTGAAGCTCGCATCCGCTACAAGACCATGGTGCTTGCCTACGGAGCTGTGAGGGGAACGGCACCTCAGTACCTCCAGGCTCTGATCAGGCCCTACACCCAAACAAGGGCACTGCGTTCATCCACCTCTGGCCTGCTCGCCTCCCTACCACTGAGGAACTACAGTTCCCGCTCAGCCCAGTCAAAACTGTTCGCTGCTCTGGCCCCCCAATGGTGGAACAAACTCCCTCACGACGCCAGGACAGCGGAGTCAATCACCACCTTCCGGAGACACCTGAAACCCCACCTCTTTAAGGAATACCTAGGATAGGATAAAGTAATCCTTCTCACCCCCCTTAAAAGATTTAGATGCACTATTGTAAAGTGGCTGCTCCACTGGATGTCATAAGGTGAATGCACCAATTTGTAAGTCGCTCTGGATAAGAGCGTCTGCTAAATGACTTAAATGTAAATGTAAATGTGTTGTCACATGAAAAGATATACTCAAATGTAATCTAGTGTCCCGATCTATTGTCCCCATCTATTGTCCCCATCTATTGTCCCCATCTATTGTCCCCATCTATTGTCCCCATCTATCTATTGTCCCTATCTATTGTCCCTATTGTCATCTATTGTCCCTATCTATTGTCCCTATCTATTGTCCCCATCTATTGTCCCTATCTATTGTCCCATCTAGTTGTCCTCATCTATTGTCCTATCTATTGTCCCATCTATTGTCCCTATCTATTGTCCCCATCTATTGTCCCTATCTATTGTCCTATCTATTGTCCCTATCTATTGTCCCCATCTATTGTCCCCATCTATTGTCCCTATCTATTGTCCCCATCTATTGTCCCCATCTATTGTCCCTATCTAGTGTCCCCATCTATTGTCCCCATCTATTGTCCCTATCTAGTGTCCCCATCTATTGTCCCCATCTATTGTCCCCATCTATTGTCCCCATCTATTGTAACTATCTATTGTCCCCATCTATTGTCCCCATCTATTGTCCCTATCTATTGTCCCCATCTATTGTCCCTATCTATTGTCCCTATCTATTGTCCCCATCTATTGTCCCTATCTATTGTCCCTATCTAGTGTCCCCATCTATTGTAACTATCTATTGTCCCCATCTATTGTCCCCATCTATTGTCCCCATCTATTGTCCCCATCTATTGTCCCTATCTATTGTCCCCATCTATTGTCCCCATCTATTGTCCCTATCTATTGTCCCCATCTATTGTCCCTATCTATTGTCCCTATCTATTGTCCCCATCTATTGTCCCCATCTATTGTCCCTATCTATTGTCCCCATCTATTGTCCCTATCATCTATTGTCCCTATCTCTATTGTCCCCCTATCTATTGTCCCCATCTATTGTCCCCCATCTATTGTCCCCATCTATTGTCCCCATCTATTGTCCCCATCTATTGTCCCCATCTATCTATTGTCCCTATCTATTGTCCCCATCTATTGTCCCTATCTATTGTCCCCATCTATTGTCCCCATCTATTGTCCCCATCTATTGTCCCCATCTAGTGTCCCCATCTATTGTCCCCATCTATTGTCCCCTATCTATCCCCATCTATCCCTATCTAGGTCCCTATCTAGTGTCCCTATCTATTGTCCCCATCTATTGTCCCTATCTAGTGTCCCCATCTATTGTCCCTATCTATTGTCCCTATCTATTGTCCCTATCTATTGTCCCCATCTATTGTCCCCATCTATTGTCCCCATCTATTGTCCCTATCTATTGTCCCCATCTATTGTCCCTATCTATTGTCCCCATCTATTGTCCCCATCTATTGTCCCTATCTAGTGTCCCTATCTATGGTCCCCATCTATTGTCCCTATCTATTGTCCCCATCTATTGTCCCTATCTATTGTCCCCATCTATTGTCCCTATCTATTGTCCCCATCTATTGTCCCCATCTATTGTCCCTATCTAGTGTCCCCATCTATTGTCCCTATCTAGTGTCCCCATCTATTGTCCCTATCTAGTGTCCCCATATATTGTCCCTATCTAGTGTCCCCATCTATTGTCCCCATCTATTGTCCCCATCTATTGTCCCCATCTATTGTCCCTATCTATTGTGTCCCCTATCTATTGTCCCTATCTAGTGTCCCTATCTATGTCCCTATCTATTGGTCCCCATCTATTGTCCCTATCTATTGTCCCTATCTATTGTCCCCATCTATTGTCCCTATCTATTGTCCCCATCTATTGTCCCTATCTATTGTCCCCATCTATTGTCCCTATCTAGTGTCCCCATCTATTGTCCCTATCTAGTGTCCCCATCTATTGTCCCTATCTAGTGTCCCCATCTATTGTCCCCATCTATTGTCCCCATCTATTGTCCCCATCTATTGTCCCTATCTAGTGTCCCCATCTATTGTCCCTATCTAGTGTCCCTATCTAGTGTCCCTATCTATGGTCCCCATCTATTGTCCCTATCTATTGTCCCCATCTATTGTCCCCATCTATTGTCCCCATCTATTGTCCCCATCTATTGTCCCCATCTATTGTCCCCATCTATTGTCCCTATCTAGTGTCCCCATCTATTGTCCCCATCTATTGTCCCTATCTATTGTCCCCTATCTATCTAGTGTCCCTATCTATTGTCCCTATCTATTGTCCCTATCTATTGTCCCTATCTATGTCCCTATCTATTGTCCCCTATCTATTGTCCCTATCTATTGTCCCTATCTATTGTCCCTATCTATTGTCCCTATCTATTGTCCCTATCTATTGTCCCTATCTATTCCCTATCTATGGTCCCTATCTATTGTCCCTATCTATTGTCCCTATCTATGTCCCTATCTATTGTCCCTATCTATGTCCCTATCTCCCTATCTATTGTCCCTATCTAGTGTCCCTATCTAGTGTCCCCATCTATTGTCCCTATCTATTGTCCCTATCTATGGTCCCTATCTAGTGTCCCTATCTAGTGTCCCTATCTAGTGTCCCTATCTATTGTCCCTATCTAGTGTCCCCATCTATTGTCCCTATCCCCATCTATTGTCCCTATCTAGTGTCCCTATCTAGTGTCCCTATCTATTGTCCCTATCTATTGTCCCTATCTATTGTCCCTATCTAGTGTCCCCATCTATTGTCCCTATCCCCATCTATTGTCCCCATCTATTGTCCCTATCTAGTGTCCCTATCTATTGTCCCTATCTATTGTCCCTATCTATTGTCCCTATCTAGTGTCCCTATCTGGTCCCTATCTATGTCCCTATCTATCTGTCCCTATCTATGGTCCCTATCTATTGTCCCTATCTATCTATGTCCCTATCTAGTGTCCCTATCTATTGTCCCTATCTATTGTCCCTATCTATTGTCCTATCTATCTGTGTCCCTATCTATTGTCCCTATCTATCTGTCCCTATCTATCTATGTCCCTATCTATCCCTATCTATTGTCCCTATTGTCCCTATCTATGGTCCCTATCTATTGTCCCTATCTATGGTCCCTATCCCCATCTATGTCCCTATCTATTGTCCCTATCTATTGTCCCCATCTATTGTCCCCATCTATTGTCCCCATCTATTGTCCCTATCTATTGTCCCTATCTATTGTCCCTATCTATTGTCCCCATCTATTGTCCCTATCTATTGTCCCTATCTATTGTCCCCATCTATTTTCCCTATCTAGTGTCCCGATCTTTGCCTGCTATTGTCCCTATCTATTGTCCCCAACTATTGTCCCTATCTATTGTCCCCATCTATTGTCCCTATCTATTGTCCCCATCTATTGTCCCTATCTCCCTATCTAGTGTCCCCATCTATTGTAACTATCTATTGTCCCCATCTATTGTCCCCATCTATTGTCCCTATCTAGTGTCCCCATCTATTGTCCCTATCTAGTGTCCCCATCTATTGTCCCTATCTATTGTCCCTATCTATGTCCTATCTATTGTCCCTATCTATTGTTCTATTCCCCATCTATTGTCTATCTATTGTCCCTATCTATTGTCCCCATCTATTGTCCCCATCTATTGTCCCTATCTATCTATTGTCCCCATCTATTGTCCCCATCTATTGTCCCTATCTATTGTCCCCATCTATTGTCCCTATCTATTGTCCCTATCTAGTGTCCCCATCTATTGTCCCCATCTATTGTCCCTATCTATTGTCCCCATCTATTGTCCCCATCTATTGTCCCTATCTATTGTCCCCATCTATTGTCTATTGTCCCTATCTAGTGTCCCTATCTATCTATTGTCCCCATCTATTGTCCCTATCTATTGTCCCTATCTATTGTCCCTATCTATTGTCCCTATCTAGTGTCCCTATCTATTGTCCCTATCTATTGTCCCTATCTATTGTCCCTATCTATTGTCCCTATCTATTGTCCCTATCTATTGTCCCTATCTATTGTCCCTATCTATTGTCCCCATCTATTGTCCCCATCTATTGTCCCTATCTATTGTCCCTATCTATTGTCCCTATCTATTGTCCCCATCTATTGTCCCCATCTATTGTCCCTATCTATCTATTATTGTCCCTATCTATTGTCCCCATCTATTGTCTAGTGTCCCATCTAGTGTCCCCATCTATTGTCCCTATCTAGTGTCCCCATCTATTGTCCCTATCTAGTGTCCCCATCTATTGTCCCCATCTATTGTCCCCATCTATTGTCCCTATCTATTGTCCCCATCTATTGTCCCTATCTATTGTCCCTATCTATTGTCCCCATCTATTGTCCCCATCTATTGTCCCTATCTATTGTCCCTATCTATTGTCCCCATCTATTGTCCCTATCTATTGTCCCTATCTAGTGTCCCCATCTATTGTAACTATCTATTGTCCCCATCTATTGTCCCTATCTAGTGTCCCCAACTATTGTAACTATCTATTGTCCCTATATATTGTCCCTATCTATTGTCCCCATCTATTGTCCCTATCTATTGTCCCCATCTATTGTCCCCATCTATTGTCCCTATCTATTGTCCCCATCTATTGTCCCTATCTAGTGTCCCCATCTATGTCCCTATCTAGTGTCCCTATCTAGTGTCCCTATCTATTGTCCCCATCTATTGTCCCCATCTATTGTCCCCATCTATTGTCCTATTGTCCCCATCTATTGTCCCTATCTATTGTCCTATCTATTGTCCCCATCTATTGTCCCTATCTATTGTCCCTATCTAGTGTCCCTATCTATGTCCCTATGGTCCCCTATCTATGTCATCT
>NC_088403.1:1187504-1224982 GCF_034236695.1 Oncorhynchus nerka
GTTACTAGTCCAACGCTCTAACCACTAGGCTACCCTGCTGGTTACTAGTCCAACGCTCTAACCACTAGGCTATCTGCTGGTTACTAGTCCAACGCTCTAACCACTAGGCTACCTGCTGGTTACTAGTCCAACGCTCTAACCACTAGGCTACCTGCTGGTTACTAGTCCAACGCTCTAACCACTAGGCTACCTGCTGGTTAATAGTTCAACGCTCTAACCACTAGGCTACCCTGCTGGTTACTAGTCCAACGCTCTAACCACTAGGCTACCTGCTGGTTACTAGTCCAAAGCTCTAACCACTAGGCTACCTGCTGGTTACTGGTCCAAAGCTCTAACCACTAGGCTACCTGCTGGTTACTGGTCCAACGCTCTAACCACTAGGCTCTAACCACTAGGCTACCTGCTGGTTACTAGTCCAACGCTCTAACCACTAGGCTACCTGCTGGTTACTAGTCCAACGCTCTAACCACTAGGCTACCTGCCGCTCCACCAGTGATGGTGACATTGCCCTGGGTAGGGGGTGCCATCTTTGGGATGGGATGTTAAATGGATGTCCTGATTTGTTGACATTTAATGTAATACTAGGGGTGTTAACCTCAGTGTCCTGGATAAATGTAATTATGATCACGTAGTCATCCCCCTCACTCCTCACCTCAACACCATTGATAGCTGATGTGTGGTGAGTGTTCTGGCACAAAATGGTGGCTTTGCATCAGACAGATCACTCCTCAACACCATTGATAGCTGATGTGTGGTGAGCGTTCTGGCACCAAAATGGTGGCTTTGCATCAGACAGATCACTCCTCAACTCCTCATTGATAGCTGATGTGTGGTGAGTGTTCTGGCACCAAAATGGTGGCTTTGCATCAGACAGATCACTCCTCAACACCATTGATAGCTGATGTGTGATGAGTGTTCTGGCACAAAATGGTGGCTGTGCTTCACCCAGGTGGGCTACACATATTGGTAGTGGATGACTGGACTTTTAGACTTCAGAAGTGTTGCTTGATATTAAATGGCACTAAAGTAGCTCCACGAGGGAAACAGCCAAGGATGTTTGTGGATAGAAAGAAAAACAGTGTGTCTCCAGAGGTCGGTCGTGGTCCATTCAGAGCTGTGAAGACCTCTCTGTACTCCCCCCCACTCTCTCTATGACCCTGGAGTGATGAAGGGAGCAGAGAGAGAGAGGACAGAGAGAGAGGTCTCAGAGCAAAAAAACTCCCAATACTGCCGGATTAAATATAAAGCCTCTAGTTTCACAGTTCACTTCCTGTGAAAGACACAGCAAGCGTCCGTGTCCTCGCCACCTCTCCAATGCTAATTGGTGTCAGCAGGACTAATGCACTCTTATAGGTCCACAGAACAGAGTTTAACTGTCCAGTACTGTCTACAAATATAATACTGTTATTTATACTGTATAGTACTGTCTATAGTACTGTCTACAAATATAATACTGTTATTTATACTGTATAGTACTGTCTACAAATATAATACTGTTATTTATACTGTATAGTACTGTCTATAGTACTGTCTACAAATATAATATACTGTTATTTATACTGTATAGTACTGTCTATAAATATAATATACTGTTATTTATACTGCATAGTACTGTCTATAAATCTAATATACTGTTATTTATACTATATAGTACTGTCTACAAATATAATACTGTTATTTATACTATATTAGTACTGTCTATAAATCTAATACTGTTATTTATACTGTATAGTACTGTCTATAAATATAATACTGTTATTTATACTGTATAGTACTGTCTATAGTACTGTCTACAAATATAATATACTGTTATTTATACTGTCCAGTACTGTCTACAAATATAATATACTGTTATTTATACTGTATAGTACTGTCTACAACTATAATATACTGTTATTTATACTGTATAGTACTGTCTACAAATATAATATACTGTTATTTATACTGTATAGTACTGTCTATAAATCTAATATACTGTTATTTATACTATATTGTACTGTCTATAAATCTAATATACTGTTATTTATACTATATAGTACTGTCTACAAATATAATACTGTTATTTATACTATATAGTACTGTCTATAAATCGAATATACTGTTATTTATACTATATAGTACTGTCTATAAATCTAATATACTGTTATTTATACTGTATAGTACTGTCTATAAATCTAATCTCAGAAATCACATGTACTGTTATAACTGCACAACTCTGGGTAGAAATCACATGTACTGTTATAGCAGCACAACTCTGGGTAGAAATCACATGTACTGTTATAAATGGTTCTCTAATTTCCTGTTTCTGGTTATAAATTGGATTGAATTCAGCAGTGTCAGTCATAGGTTAGTTAGAGCAGGCGTTGGGGGGTACTATATAGTACTGTCTATAAATCTAATATAGTGTTAGTTATACTGTAGAGTACTGTCTAGAAATGTAATATACTGTTATTTATTGGCTCATTGGGAGGGGGGGGGGGGTCTATTTTAGTGGTCGTTGGCTCATTGGGGGGGGTCTATTTTAGTGGTCGTTTAATGGTTGTTGGCTCATTGGCATCACCAGCCATAACCGTAGAACATTAAGTCATGGATAGAGTTGTTTAACTTCTCGGTTAAACCTGTGATGCTGTAAAACCACAAAAAACACACTTCCTGCAGCCCCGGAGGAACGCCTCATAGATATTACATAAATAACAAATGACACATCGAAGACTTCTCCTAACTGAAGATCAATAACCGAACCCTTCTCCTCAAGAACAATAACCGAACCCTTCTCCTCAAGAACAATAACCAAACCCTTCTCCTAACTGAAGATCAATAACCGAACCCTTCTCCTCACTGAAGATCAATAACCGAACCCTTCTCCTCAAGAACAATAACCGAACCCTTCTCCTCAAGAACAATAACCAAACCCTTCTCCTCAAGATCAATAACCGAACCCTTCTCCTCAAGATCAATAACCAAACCCTTCTCCTCAAGAACAATAACCAAACCCTTCTCCTCAAGATCAATAACCAAACCCTTCTCCTAACTGAAGATCAATAACCGAACCCTTCTCCTAACTGAACATCAATAACCGAACCCTTCTCCTCAAGATCAATAACCGAACCCTTCTCCTCAAGAACAATAACCGAACCCTTCTCCTCAAGATCAATAACCGAACCCTTCTCCTCAAGATCAATAACCGAACCCTTCTCCTCAAGATCAATAACCGAACCCTTCTCCTCAAGATCAATAACCGAACCCTTCTCCTAACTGAAGATCAATAACCGAACCCTTCTCCTAACTGAAGGTCAATAACCGAACCCTTCTCCTAACTGAAGGTCAATAACCGAACCCTTCTCCTAACTGAAGGTCAATAACCGAACCCTTCTCCTAACTGAAGATCAATAACCGAACCCTTCTCCTAACTGAAGATCAATAACCGAACCCTTCTCCTTGATACGTTACACACGTTCATCACTTTAGTTATTTCAGGGTTCAGCTGGGTTGGGCGTTGTGGGGTTCAGCTGGGTTCAGCTGGGTTGGACGTTGTGGGGTTCAGCTGGGTTCAGCTTGGTTGGACGTTGTGGGGTTCAGCTGGGTTGGACATTGTGGGGTTCAGCTGGGTTGGACGTTGTGGGGTTCAGCTGGGTTCAGCTTGGTTGGACGTTGTGGGGTTCAGCTGAGCTGGGTTGGACATTGTGGGGTTCAGCTGGGTTGGACATTGTGGGGTTCAGCTGGGTTGGACGTTGTGGGGTTCAGCTGGGTTCAGCTGGGTTGGACGTTGTGGGGTTCAGCTGGGTTCAGCTTGGTTGGACGTTGTGGGGTTCAGTTGGGTTCAGCTTGGTTGGACGTTGTGGGGTTCAGCTGGGTTCAGCTGGGTTCAGCTGGGTTGGACGTTGTGGGGTTCAGCTGGGTTGGACGTTGTGGGGTTCAGCTGTGTACGGTATTAGCCTAGCGCTCTCTACACCTGTATCATGTTGTGTACGGTATTAGCCTAGCGCTCTCTACACCTGTATCATGTTGTGTACGGTATTAGCCTAACGCTCTCTACACCTGTATCATGTTGTGTACGGTATTAGCCTAGCGCTCTCTACACCTGTATCATGTTGTGTACGGTATTAGCCTAGCGCTCTACACCTGTATCATGTTGTGTACGGTATTAGCCTAGCGCTCTCTACACCTGTATCATGTTGTGTACGGTATTAGCCTAGCGCTCTACACCTGTATCATGTTGTGTACGGTATTAGCCTAGCGCTCTCTACACCTGTATCATGTTGTGTACGGTATTAGCCTAGCGCTCTCTACACCTGTATCATGTTGTGTACGGTATTAGCCTAGCGCTCTCTACACCTGTATCATGTTGTGTACGGTATTAGCCTAGCGCTCTCTACACCTGTATCATGTTGTGTACGGTATTAGCCTAGCGCTCTCTACACCTGTATCATGTTGTGTACGGTATTAGCCTAGCGCTCTCTACACCTGTATCATGTTGTGTATGGTATTAGCCTAGCGCTCTCTACACCTGTATCATGTTGTGTACAGTATTAGCCTAGCGCTCTCTACACCTGTATCATGTTGTGTACGGTATTAGCCTAGCGCTCTACACCTGTATCATGTTGTGTACGGTATTAGCCTAGCGCTCTACACCTGTATCATGTTGTGTACGGTATTAGCCTAGCGCTCTACACCTGTATCATGTTGTGTACGGTATTAGCCTAGCGCTCTACACCTGTATCATGTTGTGTACGGTATTAGCCTAGCGCTCTACACCTGTATCATGTTGTGTACGGTATTAGCCTAGCGCTCTCTACACCTGTATCATGTTGTGTACCTAGCGCTCTCTACACCTGTATTAGCCTAGCGCTCTCTACACCTGTATCATGTTGTGTACGGTATTAGCCTAGCGCTCACCTGTACACTTGAACTACTTAATTTGTTTACTTTATTTCTTAAATGTATTTCTTTAATTTATTCCTTCCAGAAGACCTTGAGTGTTTATCTTCCAAGATTCCCTGTGTGTCCATCGCTATCCTACTTCAAACCCCAAAACAAAAGCAAACCCCTTTATGTATCATTAGGGTCCACTGCAGAGCTAGCCGTCACACCTGACACATTCAGGTCCATGGAACCTGATTTATCTCTGTACTACTCTGACTAATAACTCAGAGGATGACAGTGTGCTGGGGTGGAGATGTATCATGTTGTGTAGGAGAGGAGGGGAGGGGAGGTATTAGCCTAGGAGTGTTGGACAGTATTAGGAGGGGAGGACCTGGATCATGGAGGTAGGTATTAGCCTAGCACTCTACACCTGAGGAGGGGAGAGGAGAGGGAGGTGTAGGGGAGTATTAGCCTAGCGCTCTACACCTGTATTGTGTTGTGTAGGGTATTAGGGGCTCTCTACACCTGTATCAGGAGGAGGGAGGAGGGGAGGGGAGAGGGAGGAGAGGAGAGGGAGGAGAGGAGGAGAGGAGAGGGAAGAGAGGGAGAGGGAGGAGAGGGGAGGGGGAACTACTTAGGAGGGGAGGGGAAGAGGGAGAGGGATCTTCCAAGGGAGGAGAGGAGGGGAGGAGAGGAGGGGAGAGGGAGGAGAGGAGGGAGGAGAGGGATGAGGGGAGAGGGAGAGGGAGGAGGGAGAGGAGAGGGAGGAGGGGAGGGGAGGAGGGAGGGGAGAGGAGGAGGAGGAGAGAGAGAGAGGGAGAGGAGGAGGGAGAGGGAGGAGGGAGGGGGAGGGGAGGGAGGAGGGGAGGGGAAGAGGGGGAGAGGGAGTAAGGGAGGAGAGGAGGGGGGAGGAGGGGAGGGGAGAGATTGGAGAGGGAGGAGGAGAGGAGGGGAGGAGAGAGGGAGGAAAGAGGGAGAGAGAGGGGAGGAGGGAGGGAGGGGAGGAAAGACTGGAGAGGGAGAAGGAGAAAGGGAGGAGGGAGGAGAGAGGGAGGATGATTGGAGAGGGAGGAGGAGAGGACAGAGGAGAGAGGATGAGGGGAGAGGGAGAGGGAGGAGGGGAGGAGAAGAGAGGGAGGAGAGGAGGAAAGAGGAGAGAGAGAGGAGGGAGAAGGGGAGGAAAGTGGAGAGGAGGAGGGAGGAGGAGAGAGGGAGGGGAGAGAGAGGGAGGGGGAGAGAGGAGAGGAGGGGAGGAAATAGGAGAGAGAGGAGGAGAGAGGGAGAAGGGTAGGAGAGAGGGAGGAGCGGAGGAGAGAGGGAGGAGGAGAGGCAAGACTGACAGTCACGGTATATTATCCATTGAAATTGTCTTCAGGAATAGAAGAGTTCCCCAATGTCAGCTGTTGTTTAAAAAGAAGGACAGTCTCCCAGGAGACTCAAGTATGGGTAGCGGCAGCCCAATATGGCGACCGGAGTACAGGGAAGTGGGTGTGTGTTTAAAAAGAAGGACCGTCTCCCAGGAGACTCAAGTATGGGTAGCGGCAGCCCAATATAGCGACCGGAGTACGGGGAAGTGGGTGTGTGTTTGAAAAAGCAAATCCGCTAAATGGGCAGATTTGTTGTCGCTGCAGACTCTTTCACGTAGCTGATTGGTCCGCCCCACCCGAGGTGCTTTCTACTGGGTATTAGGATGGCGGCGCCAGAGGTAGCTAACAGGACACCTTTTCCCCTTCGATTTTAATTCAAGTAGAATTGGCAGCCGACACAATAAATATCTACTATTGATAACTATCTAGATCACCTTGATCTAGTCACCTTGATACTACTCAATGGGGGGGATACGAACACCAACAACACCAGGACACAGTGGCTTTGGCTCGGGAGGAGGATAAGGAGGAGGAGGCTCGGGAGGAGGATAAGGAGGAGGAGGCTCGGGAGGAGGATAAGGAGGAGGAGGCTCGGGAGGAGGATAAGGAGGAGGAGGCTCGGGAGGAGGATAAGGAGGAGGAGGCTCGGGAGGAGGATACAAACACCAACAACACCAGGACACGGTGGCCTTGGCTCGGCTTAACAAGCATTACTGTTCGGCCAATATCAGGGTGCCAAATTCAGGGTGCCAATATCAGGGTGAAGGCTTTCCCTTCCACGCGCCCACTACCTTTCCCTTCCACGTGCCCACTACCTTTCCCTTCCACGTGCCCACTACCTTTCCACGTGCCCACTACCTTTCCCTTCCACGTGCCCACTACCTTTCCCTTCCACGTGCCCACTACCTTTCCTTTCCACGTGCCCACTACCTTTCCCTTCCACGTGCCCACTACCTTTCCCTTCCACGTGCCCACTACCTTTCCCTTCCACGTGCCCACTACCTTTCCCTTCCACGCGCCCACTACCTTTCCCTTCCACGTGCCCACTACCTTTCCACGCGCCCACTACCTTTCCCTTCCACATGCCCACTACCTTTCCCTTCCACGTGCCCACTACCTTTCCACGTGCCCACTACCTTTCCCTTCCACGTGCCCACTACCTTTCCCTTCCACGTGCCCACTACCTTTCCCTTCCACGTGCCCACTACCTTTCCCTTCCACGTGCCCACTACCTTTCCCTTCCACGTGCCCACTACCTTTCCCTTCCACGTACCCACTACCTTTCCCTTCCACGTACCCACTACCTTTCCACGTGCCCACTACCTTTCCCTTTCCACGTGCCCACTACCTTTCCTTTTCCACGTGCCCACTACCTTTCCCTTCCACGTGCCCACTACCTTTCCCTTCCACGTGCCCACTACCTTTCCCTTCCACGCGCCCACTACCTTTCCCTTCCACGTGCCCACTACCTTTCCCTTCCACGCGCCCACTACCTTTCCTTTCCACGTGCCCACTACCTTTCCCTTCCACGTGCCCACTACCTTTCCCTTCCACATGCCCACTACCTTTCCACGTGCCCACTACCTTTCCCTTCCACGTGCCCACTACCTTTCCCTTCCACGCGCCCACTACCTTTCCCTTCCACGCGCCCACTACCTTTCCCTTCCACGTGCCCACTACCTTTCCCTTCCACGTGCCCACTACCTTTCCACGTGCCCACTACCTTTCCCTTCCACGTGCCCACTACCTTTCCTTTCCACGTGCCCACTACCTTTCCTTTCCACGTGCCCACTACCTTTCCCTTCCACGTGCCCACTACCTTTCCCTTCCACGTGCCCACTACCTTTCCCTTCCACGCGCCCACTACCTTTCACTTCCACGCGCCCACTACCTTTCCCTTCCACGTGCTCACTACCTTTCCCTTCCACGCGCCCACTACCTTTCCACGTGCCCACTACCTTTCCCTTCCACGTGCCCACTACCTTTCCCTTCCACGTGCCCACTACCTTTCCCTTCCACGTGCCCACTACCTTTCCCTTCCACGTGCCCACTACCTTTCCACGTGCCCACTACCTTTCCACGTGCCCACTACCTTTCCACGTGCCCACTACCTTTCCACGTGCCCACTACCTTTCCACGTGCCCACTACCTTTCCACGTGCCCACTACCTTTCCACGTGCCCACTACCTTTCCACATGCCCACTACCTTTCCACGCGCCCACTACCTTTCCCTTCCACGTGCCCACTACCTTCCCCTTCCACGTGCCCACTACCTTTCCACGCGCCCACTACCTTTCCCTTCCACGTGCCCACTACCTTTCCCTTCCACGTGCCCACTACCTTTCCCTTCCACGTGCCCACTACCTTTCCCTTCCACGTGCCCACTACCTTCCCCTTCCACGCGTCCACTACCTTTCCACGTGCCCACTACCTTTCCCTTCCACGCGCCCACTACCTTTCCCTTCCACGCGCCCACTACCTTTCCCTTCCACGTGCCCACTACCTTTCCCTTCCACGTGCCCACTACCTTTCCCTTCCACGTGCCCACTACCTTTCCCTTCCACGTGCCCACTACCTTTCCCTTCCACGTGCTCACTACCTTTCCACGCGCCCACTACCTTTCCCTTCCACGCGCCCACTACCTTTCCCTTCCACGTGCCCACTACCTTTCCCTTCCACGTGCCCACTACCTTTCCCTTCCACGTGCCCACTACCTTTCCCTTCCACGCGCCCACTACCTTTCCTTTCCACGTGCCCACTACCTTTCCCTTCCACGTGCTCACTACCTTTCCACGCGCCCACTACCTTTCCCTTCCACGTGCCCACTACCTTTCCCTTCCACGTGCCCACTACCTTTCCCTTCCACGTGCCCACTACCTTTCCCTTCCACGCGCCCACTACCTTTCCTTTCCACGTGCCCACTACCTTTCCCTTCCACGCGCCCACTACCTTTCCCTTCCACGTGCCCACTACCTTTCCTTTCCACGTGCCCACTACCTTTCCCTTCCACGAGCCCACTACCTTTCCCTTCCACGTGCCCACTACCTTTCCCTTCCACGCGCCCACTACCTTTCCACGTGCCGACTACCTTTCCACGTGCCCACTACCTTTCCACGTGCCCACTACCTTTCCCTTCCACGTGCCCACTACCTTTCCACGTGCCCACTACCTTTCCACGTGCCCACTACCTTTCCACGTGCCCACTACCTTTCCCTTCCACGTGCCCACTACCTTTCCCTTCCACGTGCCCACTACCTTTCCCTTCCACGTGCCCACTACCTTTCCCTTCCACGTGCCCACTACCTTTCCCTTCCACGTGCCCACTACCTTTCCCTTCCACGCGCCCACTACCTTTCCTTTCCACGTGCCCACTACCTTTCCCTTCCACGCGCCCACTACCTTTCCACGTGCCCACTACCTTTCCCTTCCACGTGCCCACTACCTTTCCTTTCCACGTGCCCACTACCTTTCCCTTCCACGAGCCCACTACCTTTCCCTTCCACGTGCCCACTACCTTTCCCTTCCACGTGCCCACTACCTTTCCCTTTCCACGTGCCCACTACCTTTCCACGTGCCCACTACCTTTTCCACGTGCCCACTACCTTTCCCTTCCACGTGCCCACTACCTTTCCCTTCCACGTGCCCACTACCTTTTCCACTTCCACGCCTTTCCCTTCCACGCCCACTTTCCCTTCCACCTACCTTTCCCACGTGCCCACTACCTTTCCCTTCCACGCGCCCACTACCTTTCCACGTGCCCACTACCTTTCCCTTCCACGTGCCCACTACCTTTCCTTTCCACGTGCCCACTACCTTTCCCTTCCACGAGCCCACTACCTTTCCCTTCCACGTGCCCACTACCTTTCCCTTCCACGCGCCCACTACCTTTCCACGTGCCCACTACCTTTCCACGTGCCCACTACCTTTCCACGTGCCCACTACCTTTCCACGTGCCCACTACCTTTCCACGTGCCCACTACCTTTCCACGTGCCCACTACCTTTCCACGTGCCCACTACCTTTCCACGTGCCCACTACCTTTCCACGCGCCCACTACCTTTCCACGCGCCCACTACCTTTCCACGCGCCCACTACCTTTCCACGCGCCCTGTCGCCCTTTGAATCCTGTAATACTGTATACACAGCCTCAGGACTTCCTCAGGACTTCGGCAGAAACAGTCCACTGCGCTCTGAGCCGTCTGGTTGGTCTAATGGAAATATGCTGACTCAAACTAGGTGACCATGGAGACCGCTGCTAGGCTGCGCCTCATTATTTATCAACTTCCTGTTACTCCTAATGAATATTCAACATGTTTATACCAGGGTCGAAAAACCAAACATCCTCAACTTTTACATTAATTGGGACATTCATGTTTATGGAAACTTCATTATTACGTCACCATGGTGATGAGAAGCCCCCCCCCCCGGTCACATTATGCTAATTCCCTAGACGCTAGCTGCCCCAGTTGGAGATATAGATGGGTGGAGAACAGCATCAGAGTGTTGAATTATCAAAAAGAAAAGCCGCCCTGCGTTTCTAAATGTGGGATGTGCTCTATATGCATGATGAGCAGGCCACAGCGGGAGATAGATGGAGAGAGAGAGGAGAGAGGAGGAGAGGGAGATGGAGGAGAGGGAGATGGAGGAGAGAGGAGAGAGAGGAGGAGGAGGAGAGGGAGATAGAGGAGAGAGAGGAGAGAGGGAGAGAGATGGAGCGAGAGAGGAGAGCAAGGAGAGCCACAGCGGGAGATAGATGGAGAGAGAGAGGAGAGAGGAGGAGAGGGAGATGGAGGAGAGAGGAGAGAGGAGAGAGGAGTGAGGAGGGGGAGATAGAGATGGAAAGAGAGAGAGCGAGGAGAGGGAGAGAGAGATGGAGCGAGAGAGGAGAGCGAGGAGAGCCACAGAGAGGGAGAAATAGATGGAGTGAGAGAGAAAGAGAGGAGAGGGAGAGAGAGAGAGATGGAGCAAGAGAGGAGAGAGGAGAGGGAGAGTGAGAGAGGAGAGGGAGAGCGAGATGGAGAGAGAGGAGAGCCACAGTGACAGGGAGACAGAGAGAGAGAGCTAGAAGGAGAGCCACAGCGAGAGGGAGACGGAGAGAGAGAGAGAGAGAGAGAGAGAGAGAGAGAGAGAGAGAGGAGAGAGAGAGAGAGAGAGTAGGGAGAGATAGAGAGAGGGAGACGGAGAGAGAGAGAGAGAGAGCTAGAAGGAGAGCCACAGCGAGAGGGAGACGGAGAGAGAGAGAGAGCTAGAAGGAGAGCCACAGCGATAGGGAGACGGAGAGAGAGAGCTAGAAGGAGAGCCACAGCAAGGGAGACGGAGAGAGAGAGAGAGAGAGAGAGAGAGAGAGAGAGGGAGAGAGAGAGAGAGAGAGCTAGAAGGAGAGCCACAGCGAGAGGGAGAGAGAGAGAGAGAGAGAGCTAGAAGGAGAGCCACAGCGATAGGGAGACGGAGAGAGAGAGCTAGAAGGAGAGCCACAGCGAGGGAGACGGAGAGAGAGAGAGAGAGAGACAGACGGAGAGAGAGAGAGAGAGAGCTAGAAGGAGAGCCACTGCGAGAGGGAGAGAGAGAGAGAGAGAGCTAGAAGGAGAGCCACAGCGATAGGGAGACGGAGAGAGAGAGCTAGAGGAGAGAGCCACAGCGAGGGAGACGGAGAGAGAGAGAGCGAGAGAGAGAGAGACAGAGAGGGGAGGGAGACGAGAGAGAGAGAGAGAGCTAGAAGGAGAGCCACAGCGAGAGAGAGAGAGAGAGCGAGAGAGAGAGCTAGAAGGAGAGCCAGCAGAGAGAGAGAGAGAGAGAGAGAGAGCTAGAAGGAGAGCCACAGCGATAGGGAGACGGAGAGAGAGAGCTAGAAGGAGAGCCACAGCGAGGGAGACGGAGAGAGAGAGAGAGAGAGACAGACGGAGAGAGAGAGAGAGAGCTAGAAGGAGAGCCACTGCGAGAGGGAGAGAGAGAGAGAGAGAGAGAGCTAGAAGGAGAGCCACAGCGATAGGGAGACGGAGAGAGAGAGCTAGAAGGAGAGCCACAGCGAGGGAGACGGAGAGAGAGAGAGAGAGAGAGAGAGAGACAGAGAGGGAGGGAGACGGAGAGAGAGAGAGAGAGCTAGAAGGAGAGCCACAGCGAGAGGGAGAGAGAGAGAGAGCGAGAGAGAGAGAGCTAGAAGGAGAGCCACAGCGAGAGGGAGAGAGAGAGAGAGAGCTAGAAGGAGAGCCACAGCGAGAGGGAGAGAGAGAAAGAGAGCTAGAAGGAGAGCCACAGCGAGAGGGAGAGAGGGAGAGAGAGAGAGAGAGAGCTAGAAGGAGAGCCACAGCGAGAGGGAGAGAGAGAGAGAGCTAGAAGGAGAGCCACAGCGAGAGGGAGAGAGGGAGAGAGAGAGAGAGAGAGAGCTAGAAGGAGAGCCACAGCGAGAGGGAGAGAGAGAGAGAGAGAGCTAGAAGGAGAGCCACAGCGAGGGAGACGGAGAGAGAGAGAGAGAGAGACAGAGGGAGACGGAGAGAGAGAGAGAGAGCTAGAAGGAGAGCCACAGCGAGAGGGAGAGAGAGAGAGAGAGAGAGCTAGAAGGAGAGCCACAGCGATAGGGAGACGGAGAGAGAGAGCTAGAAGCAGAGCCACAGTGAGGGAGACGGAGAGAGAGAGAGCGAGAGAGAGAGACAGAGAGGGAGGGAGACGGAGAGAGAGAGAGAGAGCTAGAAGGAGAGCCACAGCGAGAGGGAGAGAGAGAGAGAGAGCGAGAGAGAGAGAGCTAGAAGGAGAGCCACAGCGAGAGGGAGAGAGAGAGAGAGAGCTAGAAGGAGAGCCACAGCGAGAGGGAGAGAGAGAAAGAGAGCTAGAAGGAGAGCCACAGCGAGAGGGAGAGAGGGAGAGAGAGAGAGAGAGAGCTAGAAGGAGAGCCACAGCGAGAGGGAGAGAGAGAGAGAGAGCTAGAAGGAGAGCCACAGTGAGAGGGAGAGAGGGAGAGAGAGAGAGAGAGAGCTAGAAGGAGAGCCACAGCGAGAGGGAGAGAGAGAGAGAGAGAGCTAGAAGGAGAGCCACAGCGAGAGGGAGACGGAGAGAGAGAGCTAGAAGGAGAGCCACAGCAAGGGAGACGGAGAGAGAGAGAGAGAGAGAGAGAGAGAGAGAGACAGAGAGAGACGGAGAGAGAGAGAGAGAGCTAGAAGGAGAGCCACAGCAAGACGGAGAGAGAGAGAGAGAGAGAGAGAGAGGGAGACGGAGAGAGAGAGAGAGCTAGAAGGAGAGCCACAGCGAGAGGGAGAGAGAGAGAGAGAGAGAGCTAGAAGGAGAGCCACAGCGAGAGGAAGACTGAGAGAGAGAGAGAGAGGGAGAACCACCGCGATAGGGAGACAAAGGGAGAGAGAGAGAGAGAGAGGGAGAGATAGAGAGAGGGAGACGGAGAGAGAGAGAGCTAGAAGGAGAGCCACAGCGATAGGGAGACGGAGAGAGAGAGCTAGAAGGAGAGCCACAGCAAGGGAGACGGAGAGAGAGAGAGACAGAGAGAGAGGGAGACGGAGAGAGAGAGAGAGAGAGAGCTAGAAGGAGAGCCACAGCGAGAGGGAGAGAGAGAGAGAGAGAGAGAGCGCTAGAAGGAGAGCCACAGCGATAGGGAGACGGAGAGAGAGAGCTAGAAGGAGAGCCACCTTATTCAGTGTGGCATAAAAATTGTGGAATAAAAATTTAAAATAAAGTACCGCACTTTGTCCCCAGGACCAGGAATGAAGACTACGCCTCGTGTCCTCTATTCTCCCTGCTTCGTTGTGTCAGAGCCCAGGAAGAGGAAGACATTGAGGGACCTCGTGTCCCCTATTCGTTGTGTCATAGCCCAGGAAGAGGAAGACATTGAGGGACCTCGTGTCCCCCATTCGTTGTGTCATAGCCCAGGAAGAGGAAGACATTGAGGGACCTTGCGGGAGGCCTGATGCATCATGGTACCAAACTTAATAAATAGGTATTTTGGCATCGGTCTCCTAAAGGACAGCATGCTCATACAAGGGCCAGTACAAATGACAAAATGGTGTCTATTTGGCGTCCTCACTGTTCCCCCGCTCAGTTCTGTTTGGCGTGCTCTGCTCCACCGCCCAACGCCGGGCGCCAGGTGATTCACGCAGGCTGTCAGGTGAGCGGGCTGCTGTCACACGAAGGATGCCCCCGCCCCTCTGCCCGCCAGGCTGCCACACGCCAGATGTCTCCTCGGTAACGGTGTGAGCGGAAGCATGACAGGGAAAACTCCAAATTAATGTGTCATACATGAACGACCAGGGAGCATCACAGGGGAGCATCACAAGGGAGCATCACAGGGGAGCAGGGCATCCAAACAGGGGAGCATCACAGGGGAGCATCACAGGGGAGCATCACAGGGGAGCAGGGCATCCAAACAGGGGAGCATCACAGGGGAGCATCACAGGGGAGCAGGGCATCCAAACAGGGGAGCATCACAGGGGAGCATCACAGGGGAGCAGGGCATCCAAACAGGGGAGCATCACAGGGGAGCAGGGCATCCAAACAGGGGAGCATCACAGGGGAGCATCACAGGGGAGCAGGGCATCCAAACAGGGGAGCATCACAGGGGAGCATCACAGGGGAGCAGGGCATCCAAACAGGGGAGCATCACAGGGGAGCATCACAGGGGAGCATCACAGGGGAGCAGGGCATCCAAACAGGGGAGCAGGGCATGTGTTAGATACAGTAGGTCCACTAAGGACTGAATAAGGTGATAGATGTAGGACTGACAGTGTTAGGTAGGACCACTAAGGACTGAATACGGTGTTAGATACAGTAGGACCACTAAGGACTGAATAAGGTGTTAGATACAGTAGGACCACTAAGGACTGAATAAGGTGTTAGATACAGTAGGACCACTAAGGACTGAATAAGGTGTTAGATACAGTAGGACCACTAAGGACTGAATAAGGTGATAGATACAGTAGGACCACTAAGGACTGAATAAGGTGTTAGATACAGTAGGTCCACTAAGGACTGAATAAGGTGATAGATACAGTAGGACCACTAAGGACTGAATAAGGTGTTAGATACAGTAGGTCCACTAAGGACTGAATAAGGTGATAGATACAGTAGGACCACTAAGGACTGAATAAGGTGTTAGATACAGTAGGTCCACTAAGGACTGAATAAGGTGATAGATACAGTAGGACCACTAAGGACTGAATAAGGTGTTAGATACAGTAGGTCCACTAAGGACTGAATAAGGTGTTAGATACACTAAGGACTGAATAAGGTGTTAGATACAGTAAGGACTGAATAAGGTGTTAGATACAGTAGGTCCACTAAGGACTGAATAAGGTGTTAGATACTGGACTGAATAAGGTGATAGATACAGTAGGACCACTAAGGACTGAATAAGGTGTTAGATACAGTAAGGACTGAATAAGGTGTTAGATACAGTAAGGACTGAATAAGGTGTTAGATACAGTAGGACCACTAAGGACTGAATAAGGTGTTAGATACACTAAGGACTGAATAAGGTGTTAGATACAGTAGGACCACTAAGGACTGAATAAGGTGTTAGATACAGTAGGTCCACTAAGGACTGAATAAGGTGATAGATACAGTAGGACCACTAAGGACTGAATAAGGTGATAGATACAGTAGGTCCACTAAGGACTGAATAAGGTGTTAGATACAGTAGGTCCACTAAGGACTGAATAAGGTGTTAGATACAGTAGGATCACTAAGGACTGAATAAGGTGATAGATACAGTAGGACCACTAAGGACTGAATAAGGTGTTAGATACAGTAGGTCCACTAAGGACTGAATAAGGTGTTAGATACAGTAAGGACTGAATAAGGTGTTAGATACAGTAAGGACTGAATAAGGTGTTAGATACAGTAGGATCACTAAGGACTGAATAAGGTGTTAGATACAGTAAGGACTGAATAAGGTGTTAGATACAGTAAGGACTGAATAAGGTGTTAGATACACTAAGGACTGAATAAGGTGTTAGATACACTAAGGACTGAATAAGGTGATAGATACAGTAGGACCACTAAGGACTGAATAAGGTGTTAGATACAGTAGGTCCACTAAGGACTGAATACGGTGTTAGATACAGTAAGGACTGAATAAGGTGTTAGATACAGTAAGGACTGAATAAGGTGTTAGATACACTAAGGACTGAATAAGGTGTTAGATACACTAAGGACTGAATAAGGTGTTAGATACACTAAGGACTGAATAAGGTGTTAGATACAGTAGGACCACTAAGGACTGAATAAGGTGTTAGATACACTAAGGACTGAATAAGGTGATAGATACAGTAGGACCACTAAGGACTGAATAAGGTGTTAGATACAGTAAGGACTGAATAAGGTGTTAGATACAGTAAGGACTGAATAAGGTGTTAGATACAGTAGGATCACTAAGGACTGAATAAGGTGTTAGATACAGTAGGTCCACTAAGGACTGAATAAGGTGTTAGATACAGTAGGACCACTAAGGACTGAATAAGGTGTTAGATACACTAAGGACTGAATAAGGTGTTAGATACAGTAGGACCACTAAGGACTGAATAAGGTGTTAGATACACTAAGGACTGAATAAGGTGATAGATACAGTAGGACCAAAGGACTGAATAAGGTGTTAGATACAGTAGGATCACTAAGGACTGAATAAGGTGTTAGATACAGTAGGTCCACTAAGGACTGAATAAGGTGTTAGATACAGTAGGGACTGAATAAGGTGATAGATACAGTAGGACCACTAAGGACTGAATAAGGTGATAGATACAGTAGGACCACTAAGGACTGAATGGCTGTTCAGCTCCAATAGTTTCGTTTCATTCTTTGTTTTTCTTCTCCCCAATTTTGTGTTTACGATCTTGTCACATCGCTGCAACTCCCCAACGGGCTCGGGAGAGGAGAAGGTCGAGTCATGCGTGTTCTGAAACTGAACCCGCCAAACCGCGCTCCTAACGCCCGCTCCTAACGCCCGCGCTCCTAACGCCCGCGCTCCTAACGCCCGCCCGCTTAACCCGGGAACTCAGCTGCACCAACGGGTCGGAGGAAAGACTGTTCAACTGATGACCGAAGTCAGCCTGCAGGCGCCCGGCCTGCCACAAGGAGTCGCTAGAGCGTGATGAGCCAAGTAAAGGGCCCCCCAGGCCAAACCCTCCAAAGTCTCTCTGGATAAGATAGTCAGCTAAATGACTCACTACTGTAAGTCTCTCTGGATAAGAGAGTCAGCTAAATGACTCACTACTGTAAGTCTCTCTGGATAAGAGAGTCAGCTAAATGACTCACTACTGTAAGTCTCTCTGGATAAGAGAGTCAGCTAAATGACTCACTACTGTAAGTCTCTCTGGATAAGAGAGTCAGCTAAATGACTCATTACTGTAAGTCTTTCTGGATACGAGAGTCAGCTAAATGACTCCCTACTGTAAGTCTCTCTGGATAAGAGAGTCAGCTAAATGACTCATTACTGTAAGTCTTTCTGGATACGAGAGTCAGCTAAATGACTCACTACTGTAAGTCTCTCTGGATAAGAGAGTCAGCTAAATGACTCATTACTGTAAGTCTTTCTGGATACGAGAGTCAGCTAAATGACTCCCTACTGTAAGTCTCTCTGGATAAGAGAGTCAGCTAAATGACTCATTACTGTAAGTCTTTCTGGATACGAGAGTCAGCTAAATGACTCACTACTGTAAGTCTCTCTGGATAAGAGAGTCAGCTAAATGACTCATTACTGTAAGTCTTTCTGGATACGAGAGTCAGCTAAATGACTCCCTACTGTAAGAATCTGGATCAGACTTGCAGATGGTAACATTACATTTGAATGTGCTGCTGTTTCCATGACAGAAAACAGTCTGGATAATGTTTCCATGACAGAAAACAGTCTGGATAATGTTCCCATGACAGAAAACAGACTGTTTCCTGTGTGTTGGATAATGTTTCCATGACAGAAAACAGTCTGGATAATGTTCCCGTG
Source organism: Oncorhynchus nerka (assembly GCF_034236695.1). Taxonomy (NCBI): domain Eukaryota; kingdom Metazoa; phylum Chordata; class Actinopteri; order Salmoniformes; family Salmonidae; genus Oncorhynchus; species Oncorhynchus nerka. Next base: position 1,205,666 of record NC_088403.1, read on the forward strand.
ACAGAAAACAGTCTGGATAATGTTTCCATGACAGAAAACAGTCTGGATAATGTTTCCATGACAGAAAACAGACTGTTTCCTGTGTGTTGGATAATGTTCCCATAGATGATGAGTTTTACAGAAAAAGCCAGACTGAAAAGTAAACCACTGTTCATCCGGACCGAGCCAATCACACAAACCACTGTTCATTCAGACCAATCACACAAACCACTGTTCATTCAGACCGAGCCAATCACACAAACCGCTGTTCATTCAGACCGAGCCAATCACACAAACGACTGTTCATCCAGACCGAGCCAATCACACAAACCACTGTTCATTCAGCCAATCACAAAAACCACTGTTCATTCAGACCGAGCCAATCACACAAACCACTGTTCATTCAGCCAATCACACAAACCACTGTTCATCCAGACCGAGCCAATCACACAAACCACTGTTCATTCAGACCGAGCCAATCACACAAACCACTGTTCATTCAGCCAATCACACAAACCACTGTTCATTCAGACCGAGCCAATCACACAAACCACTGTTCATTCAGACCGAGCCAATCACACAAACCACTGTTCATTCAGAGCCAATCACACAAACCACTGTTCATTCAGCCAATCACACAAACCACTGTTCATTCAGCCCGAGCCAATCACACAAACCACTGTTCATTCAGCCAATCACACAAACCACTGTTCATTCAGACCGAGCCAATCACACAAACCACTGTTCATTCAGCCAATCACACAAACCACTGTTCATTCAGACCGAGCCAATCACACAAACCACTGTTCATTCAGAGCCAATCACACAAACCACTGTTCATTCAGCCCGAGCCAATCACACAAACCACTGTTCATCCAGACCGAGCCAATCACACAAACCACTGTTCATTCAGCCAATCACACAAACCACTGTTCATTCAGCCAATCACACAAACCACTGTTCATTCAGCCAATCACACAAACCACTGTTCATTCAGCCAATCACACAAACCACTGTTCATTCAGCCAATCACACAAACCACTGTTCATTCAGCCAATCACACAAACCACTGTTCATTCAGACCAATCACACAAACCACTGTTCATTCAGCCCGAGCCAATCACACAAACCACTGTTCATTCAGACCGAGCCAATCACACAAACCACTGTTCATCCAGACCGAGCCAATCACACAAACCACTGTTCATTCAGCCAATCACACAAACCACTGTTCATTCAGACCGAGCCAATCACACAAACCACTGTTCATTCAGCCAATCACACAAACCACTGTTCATTCAGACCAATCACACAAACCACTGTTCATCCAGACCGAGCCAATCACACAAACCACTGTTCATTCAGACCAATCACACAAACCACTGTTCATTCAGACCAATCACACAAACCACTGTTCATTCAGCCAATCACACAAACCACTGTTCATTCAGCCAATCACACAAACCACTGTTCATTCAGCCAATCACACAAACCACTGTTCATTCAGCCAATCACACAAACCACTGTTCATTCAGCCAATCCAAAACCACTGTTCACACAAAAACCACTGTTCATTCAGCCAATCACAAAACCACTGTTCATTCAGCCCGAGCCAATCACACAAACCACTGTTCATTCAGCCAATCACACAAACCACTGTTCATTCAGCCAATCACACAAACCACTGTTCATTCAGCCAATCACACAAACCACTGTTCATTCAGCCAATCACACAAACCACTGTTCATTCAGCCAATCACACAAACCACTGTTCATTCAGCCCGAGCCAATCACAATCCATTCAGTTTAATTACAGCCTGGATGAAATAGACTTCACAAGGCGCTCAGGGGCTCTGAGAGGGGGGGTGGTGTGTGTGTGTGTGTGGTGGTGTGGTGTGTGGTGGTGGTGTGTGTGTGTGTGTGTGTGTGGTGTGTGGTGTGTGTGCGGTGTTGTGTGTGGTGGTGGTGTGCGTGTGTGTGTGGTGTGCGTGTGTGTGGTGTGTGTGTGTGGGGGGTGGTGTGTGTGTGTGTGTGTGTGGTGGTGTGTGTGTGTGTGTGTGTGGTGTGTGTGTGTGTGGTGGTGTGTGTGTGTGTGTGGTGTGTCCTCTCCCTGCGTATGTCTCCTGTCCCTGCCTCCGTACCCCAAAACGAAGACCAGGGGAATATAAATCTGAGCCGAAACAAAAAGGGTGACATTTCATTAAGGAGGGAGCTGGTAGCTGTACCCCCTTTGGCTAGAGTACAAATCACACCAAGGCCAGGGGGGCAGAGGATACCGCAACATTCTGAAACCCTTTAACCAATCACACCAAGGCCAGGGGGGGCAGAGGATACCGCAACATTCTGAAACCCTTTAACCAATCACACCAAGGCCAGGGGGGCAGAGGATAGCGCAACATTCTGAAACCCTTTAACCAATCACACCAAGGCCAGGGGGGCAGAGGATACCGCAACATTCTGAAACCCTTTAACCAATCACACCAAGGCCAGGGGGGCAGAGGATAGCGCAACATTCTGAAACCCTTTAACCAATCACACCAAGGCCAGGGGGGCAGAGGATACCGCAACATTCTGAAACCCTTTAACCAATCACACCAAGGCCTGGGGGGGCCGCAACATTCTGAAACCCTTTAACCAATCACACCAAGGCCAGGAGGATACCGCAACATTCTGAAACCCTTTAACCAATCACACAAGGCCAGGGGGCAGAGGATACATTCTGAAACCCTTTAACCAATCACACCAAGGCCAGGGGGGCAGAGGATACCGCAACATTCTGAAACCCTTTAACCAATCACACCAAGGCCAGGGGGGCAGAGGATACCGCAACATTCTGAAACCCTTTAACCAATCACACCAAGGCCAGGGGGGCAGAGGATACCGCAAACATTCTGAAACCCTTTAACCAATCACACCAAGGCCAGGGGGGGGCAGAGGATACCGCAACATTCTGAAACCCTTTAACCAATCACACCAAGGCCAGGGGGGGCAGAGGATACCGCAACATTCTGAAACCCTTTAACCAATCACACCAAGGCCAGGGGGGGGGGGCAGAGGGGATAGCGCAACATTCTGAAACCCTTTAACCAATCACACCAAGGCCAGGGGGGGGCAGAGGATACCGCAACATTCTGAAACCCTTTAACCAATCACACCAAGGCCAGGGGGGCAGAGGATACATTCTGCAACATTCTGAAACCCTTTAACCAATCACACCAAGGCCAGGGGGGGGCAGAGGATACCGCAACATTCTGAAACCCTTTAACCAATCACACCAAGGCCAGAGGGGGGGGGGGAGGATAGCGCAACATTCTGAAACCCTTTAACCAATCACACCAAGGCCAGGGGGGCAGAGGATACCGCAACATTCTGAAACCCTTTAACCAATCACACCAAGGCCTGGGGGCAGAGGATACCGCAACATTCTGAAACCCTTTAACCAATCACACCAAGGCCAGGGGGGCAGAGGATACCGCAACATTCTGAAACACTTTAACCAATCACACCAAGGCCAGGGGGGCAGAGGATACCGCAACATTCTGAAACCCTTTAACCAATCACACCAAGGCCAGGGGGGCAGAGGATACCGCAACATTCTGAAACCCTTTAACCAATCACACCAAGGCCAGGGGGGGGCAGAGGATACCGCAACATTCTGAAACCCTTTAACCAATCACACCAAGGCCAGGGGGGGCAGAGGATACCGCAACATTCTGAAACCCTTTAACCAATCACACCAAGGCCAGGGGGGCAGAGGATACCGCAACATTCTGAAACCCTTTAACCAATCACACCAAGGCCAGGGGGGCAGAGGATACCGCAACATTCTGAAACCCTTTAACCAATCACACCAAGGCCAGGGGGGCAGAGGATACCGCAACATTCTGAAACCCTTTAACCAATCACACCAAGGCCAGGGGGGGGCAGAGGATAGCGCAACATTCTGAAACCCTTTAACCAATCACACCAAGGCCAGGGGGGGGCAGAGGATACCGCAACATTCTGAAACCCTTTAACCAATCACACCAAGGCCTGGGGGGGGCAGAGGATACCGCAACATTCTGAAACCCTTTAACCAATCACACCAAGGCCAGGGGGGCAGAGGATACCGCAACATTCTGAAACACTTTAACCAATCACACCAAGGCCAGGGGGGCAGAGGATACCGCAACATTCTGAAACCCTTTAACCAATCACACCAAGGCCAGGGGGGCAGAGGATACCGCAACATTCTGAAACCCTTTAACCAATCACACCAAGGCCAGGGGGGCAGAGGATACCGCAACATTCTGAAACCCTTTAACCAATCACACCAAGGCCAGGGGGGGGGCAGAGGATACCGCAACATTCTGAAACCCTTTAACCAATCACACCAAGGCCAGGGGGGGCAGAGGATACCGCAACATTCTGAAACCCTTTAACCAATCACACCAAGGCCAGGGGGGCCAGGGGGCAGAGGATACCGCAACATTCTGAAACCCTTTAACCAATCACACCAAGGCCAGGGGGGCAGAGGATACCGCAACATTCTGAAACCCTTTAACCAATCACACCAAGGCCAGGGGGGCAGAGGATACCGCAACATTCTGAAACCCTTTAACCAATCACACCAAGGCCAGGGGGGGGGGCAGAGGATACCGCAACATTCTGAAACCCTTTAACCAATCACACCAAGGCCAGGGGGGGGGGGGCAGAGGATACCGCAACATTCTGAAACCCTTTAACCAATCACACCAAGGCCAGGGGGGCAGAGGATACCGCAACATTCTGAAACCCTTTAACCAATCACACCAAGGCCAGGGGGGGGGGGCAGAGGATACCGCAACATTCTGAAACCCTTTAACCAATCACACCAAGGCCAGGGGGGGGGCAGAGGATACCGCAACATTCTGAAACACTTTAACCAATCACACCAAGGCCAGGGGGGCAGAGGATACCGCAACATTCTGAAACCCTTTAACCAATCACACCAAGGCCAGGGGGGGGGCAGAGGATACCGCAACATTCTGAAACCCTTTAACCAATCACACCAAGGCCAGGGGGGCAGAGGATACCGCAACATTCTGAAACCCTTTAACCAATCACACCAAGGCCAGGGGGGCAGAGGATACCGCAACATTCTGAAACCCTTTAACCAATCACACCAAGGCCAGGGGGCAGAGGATACCGCAACATTCTGAAACCCTTTAACCAATCACACCAAGGCCAGGGGGGCAGAGGATACCGCAACATTCTGAAACCCTTTAACCAATCACACCAAGGCCAGGGGGGCAGAGGATACCGCAACATTCTGAAACCCTTTAACCAATCACACCAAGGCCAGGGGGGAGGAGAGGAAACCCTTTAACCAATCACACCAAGGCCAACATTCTGAAACCCTTTAACCAATCACACCAAGGCCAGGGGGGGGGGGGGCAGAGGATACCGCAACATTCTGAAACCCTTTAACCAATCACACCAAGGCCAGGGGGGGCCTAGCGCTGCTGTAGCCTGGGTCCTCCGACTAAATGAGATGAACAGTCACTGTGCTAGCCTAGCGCTGCTATAGCCTGGGTCCTCAGACTAAATGAGATGAACAGTCACTGTGCTAGCCTAGCGCTGCTGTAGTCTGGGTCGTCAGACTAAATTAGATGAACAGTCACTGTGCTAGCCTAGCGCTGCTGTAGCCTGGGTCCTCAGACTAAAAGAGATGAACAGTCACTGTGCTAGCCTAGCGCTGCTGTAGCCTGAGTCCTCAGACTAAATGAGATGAACAGTCACTGTGCTAGCCTAGCGCTGCTGTAGCCTGGGTCCTCAGACTAAATGAGATGAACAGTCACTGTGCTAGCCTAGCGCTGCTGTAGCCTGGGTCCTCAGACTAAAAGAGATGAACATTCACTGTGCTAGCCTAGCGCTGCTGTAGCCTGAGTCCTCAGACTAAATGAGATGAACAGTCACTGTGCTAGCCTAGCGCTGCTGTAGCCTGGGTCCTCAGACTAAAAGAGATGAACAGTCACTGTGCTAGCCTAGCGCTGCTGTAGTCTGGGTCCTCAGACTAAATGAGATGAACAGTCACTGTGCTAGCCTAGCACAGACTAGAGAGAGAGAGGCCTGGTCAGAGGAGAGAAGCCCTGTTACAGCACCTAGACATGACTAGAGAGACAGAGAGAGGCCTGATCAGAGGAGAGAAGCCCTGGTACAGCATCTAGACATGACTAGAGAGACAGAGAGAGGCCTGATCAGAGGAGAGAAGCCCTGTTACAACACCTAGACATGACTAGAGAGAGAGGCCTGATCAGAGGAGAGAAGCCCTGTTACAGCACCTAGACATGACTAGAGAGACAGAGAGGCCTGATCAGAGGAGAGAAGCCCTGGTACAGCACCTAGACATGACTAGAGAGAGAGAGAGGCCTGATCAGAGGAGAGAAGCCCTGGTACAGCATCAGGTGGTTCAGGAGAGTTGGGTCCTACCTTGGAAGTTACCAGCGGAGAGGTACAGCCAGGTGAGTGCGGGGATGAAGAGCAGGGCGAGGGAGGCAGCGAGGAACTTCCTGCGCCCGCGACACATTCCCAGCATCCTCTGTGGCGATGGCCCAGAACGAGAGGCGGAGCAACCTCTGGAGTCTGACCTCTATGTGGGTAGCAGCTGTTGGCCGGGGGGGGGCATGATACTGTCTGAGGGGAGAGGAGAGAGGAGAGGAGAGGAGAGGACAGGAGGGGAAGAGAGAGGAGGGGAGAGGAGAGAGGAGGGGAGAGGAGAGAGGAGAGGAGAGGACAGGAGGGGAAGAGAGAGGAGGGGAGAGGAGAGAGGAGGGAGAGAGGAGAGGAGAGGGACAGGAGGGGAAGAGAGAGGAGGGGAGAGGAGAGAGGAGGGGAGGAGAGAGAGAGAGGAGGGGAGGGGAGGGGAGGGGAGGAGGGGAGAGGGGGGACAGGGAGGGGAAGAGAGGAGGGAAGAGAGGAGGGGGAAGAGAGGAGGGGAAGAGAGGAGGGGGAGGAGAGAGGAGGGAGAGAGGAGAGAGGAGGGGAGGGGAGAGGAGAGAGGAGAGGAGAGAGGAGAGGACAGGAGGGGAGGGGAGAGGAGAGGACAGGAGGGGAAGAGAGAGGAGGGGAGAGGAGAGGACAGGAGGGGAAGAGAGAGGAGGAGAGAGGAGAGGACAGGAGGGGAAGAGAGAGGAGGGGAGAGGAGAGGACAGGAGGGGAGGGGACAGGAGGGGAGAGGACAGGAGGGGAGAGGAGAGGAGAGAGGACAGGAGGGGAAGAGAGAGGAGGGGAGAGGACAGGAGGGGAAGAGAGAGGAGGGGAGAGGAGAGGACAGGAGAGAGGAGGGGAGAGGACAGGACAGGAGGGGAAGAGAGAGGAGGGGAGAGGAGAGGACAGGAGAGAGGAGCGAGGAGGGGAGAGGAGAGAGGACAGGAGGGGAAGAGAGAGGAGGGGAGAGGACAGGACAGGAGAGAGGAGCAAGGAGGGGAGAGGAGAGAGGACAGGAGGGGAAGAGAGAGGAGGGGAGAGGAGAGGAGGGGAGAGGACAGGAGGGGAAGAGAGAGGAGGGGAGAGGAGAGGAGGGGAGAGGACAGGAGGGGAGAGGAGAGGAGGGGAGAGGAGAGGGACAGGACAGGAGAGAGGGAGAGGAAGAGAGAGGAGGGGAGAGGAGGAGGACAGGAGGAGGGGAGGGAAGAGAGAGAGAGGACAGGAGGGGAAGAGAGAGGAGGGGAGAGGACAGGACAGGAGAGAGGAGCGAGGAGGGGAGAGGAGAGAGGACAGGAGGGGAAGAGAGAGGAGGGGAGAGGAGAGGACAGGACAGGAGGGGAAGAGAGAGGAGGGGAGAGGAGAGGACAGGAGAGAGGAGCGAGGAGGGGAGAGGAGAGAGGACAGGAGGGGAAGAGAGAGGAGGGGAGAGGAGAGGAGGGGAGAGGACAGGAGGGGAAGAGAGGAGGGGAGAGGAGAGGAGGGGAGAGGACAGGACAGGACAGGAGAGGAGAGGAGAGGCGAGGAGAGGAAGAGAGAGGAGGGGAGAGGACAGGAGGGGAGAGGACAGGAGGGGAGAGGACAGGACAGGAGGGGAGAGGAGAGGACAGGAGGGGAAGAGAGAGGAGGGGAGAGGAGAGGAGGGGAGAGGACAGGAGGGGAAGAGAGGAGGGGAGAGGAGAGGAGGGGAGAGGACAGGACAGGAGAGGAGAGGAGAGGAGAGGCGAGGAGAGGAAGAGAGAGGAGGGGAGAGGAGAGGAGGGGAGAGGACAGGACAGGAGGGGAGAGGAGAGGACAGGAGGGGAAGAGAGAGGAGGGGAGAGGAGAGGAGGGGAGAGGACAGGACAGGAGAGGAGGGAAGAGGAGAGAGGACAGGAGGGGAAGAGAGAGGAGGAGGGAGAGGACAGGACAGGAGAGGAGAGAGGAGCGAGGAGGGGAGAGGAGAGAGGAGGGGAGAGGAGAGGACAGGAGAGGAGAGAGGAGGGGAGAGGAGAGAGGACAGGAAAGGAGAGATAAGAGAGGAGGGGGAGAGAGGTGAGGAGGGGGAGAGAGGGGAGAAAGAGGAATGAAAGAGGAGAGAGGTGAGGAGGGGGAGAGAGGTGAGGGGGGGGAGAGACAGGACAGGTTAGATCAGGGGTCTAAAAATTATTTTCAATGATGATTGTTTTGCCCCAAAGAACAGAATTCATAGGGGGTAAAGGCATAACTATAGTGAATGTTTCAAATGGAACTTTTCCACTGAAGCTTCTTCTGAGAAGATACTGTTAAAGTCTCTAGATACTGTTAAAGTCTCTAGATACTGTTAAAGTCTCTATCTCTAGATACTGTTAAAGTCTCTAGATACTGTTAAAGTCTCTATCTCTAGATACTGTTAAAGTCTCTAGATACTGTTAAAGTCTATCTCTAGATACTGTTAAAGTCTCTATCTCTAGATACTGTTAAAGTCTCTATCTCTAGATACTGTTAAAGTCTCTAGATACTGTTAAAGGCTCTATCTCTAGATACTGTTAAAGTCTCTATCTCTAGATACTGTTAAAGTCTCTAGATACTGTTAAAGTCTCTAGATACTGTTAAAGTCTCTAGATACTGTTAAAGTCTCTAGATACTGTTAAAGTCTCTATCTCTAGATACTGTCAAAGTCTCTAGATACTGTTAAAGTCTCTATCTCTAGATACTGTTAAAGTCTCTAGATACTGTTAAAGTCTCTAGATTAGTCCAAGTTGTGTCCCGAATTCCTGTCAGACCAATATATGAATCACAAATTCAGGGGCAAAAAGTTCAGCAGTTTAAATGAATTAGACTCACAGATGTGTTTGTTCTATTTCTCCCAGATATCTCTCTCTCACACACACACACACACACACACACACACACACACACACACGAGCCTATATCTGGTAGAGATGACCCCTTCCACTTTAGCCGCTATATTTCAGTCGATTCTCTCTGTAACGTAGAGCAGGCCCAAGCCTCTATTTATGATACAATAAATCCTCTTTCCATTACAAAACACATTTGTCCGATTAGCCACATGACCCCAGTCAATGTTTAATCTCCACCAGGGTTTAGTTGGATCAGTCTGCGGCTGCAGAACGACGAGGCTGTAGAACGACGAGGCTGCAGAACGACGAGGCTGCAGAACAACGAGGCTGTAGAACGACGAGGCTGTAGAACTACGAGGCTGTAGAACTACGAGGCTGTAGAACTACGAGGCTGTAGAACGACGAGGCTGCAGAACGACGAGGCTGTAGAACAACGAGGCTGTAGAACGACGAGGCTGTAGAACTACGAGGCTGTAGAACTACGAGGCTGTAGAACTACGAGGCTGTAGAACGACGAGGCTGTAGAACGACGAGGCTGTAGAACGACGAGGCTGTAGAACAACGAGGCTGTAGAACGACGAGGCTGTAGAACGACGAGGCTGTAGAACGACGAGGCTGCAGAACGACGAGGCTGCAGAACGACGAGGCTGCAGAACGACCGGGCTGTAGAACGACGAGGCTGTAGAACGACGAGGCTGTAGAACGACGAGGCTGTAGGCTACGAGGCTGTAGAACGACGAAGCTGTAGAACTACAAGGCTGTAGAACGACGAGGCTGTAGACAACGAGGCTGTAGAACAACGAGGCTGTAGAACAACGAGGCTGTAGAACAACGAGGCTGTAGAACGACGAGGCTGTAGACAACGAGGCTGTAGAACAACGAGGCTGTAGAACAACGAGGCTGTAGAACAACGAGGCTGTAGAACGATGAGGCTGTAGAACGACCGGGCTGCAGAACGACGAGGCTACAGAACGACGAGGCTACAGAACGACGGAGCTGCAGAACGACGAGGCTGCAGAACGACGAGGCTGTAGAACGACGAGGCTGCAGAACGACGAGGCTGTAGAACGACGAGGCTGTAGAACGACGGGTCAAATGTTTCAGGTAGCCTTCCACAAGCTTCCCACGATAAGTTGGGTGAATTTTGTCCCATTCCTCCTGACAGAGCTGGTGTAACTGAGTCAGGTTTGTAGGCCTCCACGCATTTTCAGTTCTGCCCACAAATGTTCTGTAGGATTGAGGTCAGGGCTTTGTGATGGCCACTCCAATACCTCGACTTTGTTGTCCATAAGCCATTTTACCACAACTTTGGAAGTCTGCTTGGGGTCATTGTCCATTTGGAGGACCCATTTGCGACCAAGCTTTAACTTCCTGACTGATGTCTTGAGATGTTGCTTCAATATATCCACATAATTTTCTTTCCTCATGATGCCATCTATTTTGTGAAGTGCACCAGTCCCTCCTGCAGCAAAGCAACCCCACAACATGATGCTGCCACCTCCGTGCTTCACGGTTGGGATGGTGTTCTTTGGCTTGCAAGCCTCTCCCTTTTTCCTCCAAACATAACGATGGTCATTATGGCCAAACAGTTCTATTTTTCTTTCATCAGACCAGAGGACATTTCTCCAAAAAGTACGATCTTTGTCCCCATGTGCAGTTGCAAATCGTAGTCTGGCTTTTTTATGGCGGTTTTGGAGCAGTGGCTTCTTCCTTGCTGAACGGCCTTTCAGGTAATGTCGATATAGGACTCGTTTTACTGTGGATATAGATACTTTTGTACCTGTTTCCTCCAGCATCTCCACAAGGTCCTTTGCTGTTGTTCTGGGATTGAGTTGCACTTTTCACACCAAAGTACATTCATCTCTAGGAGACAGAACGCGTCTCCTTCCTGAGCGGTATGACGGCTGCGTGGTCCCATGGTGTTTATACTTGCGTACTATTGTTTGTTGTCTTGACAGATTTCTTTTGATTTTCCCATTATGTCAAGCAAAGAGGCACTGAGTTTGAAGGTAGGCCTTGAAATACATCCACAGGTACACCTCCAATTGACTGAAATTATGTTAATTAGCCTATCAGAAGTTTCTAAAGCCATGACATCATTTTCTGGAATTTTCCAAGCTGTTTAAAGGCACAGTCAACATAGTGTATGTAAACTTCTGACCCACTGGAATTGTGATACAGTGAATTATATGTGAAATAATCTGTCTGTAAACAATTGTTGGAAAAATGACTTGTGTCATGCACAAAGTAGATTGCCAAAACTATAGTTTGTTAACAAGACATTTGTGGAGTGGTTGAAGAATGAGTTTTAATCACTCCAACCTAAGTGTATGTAAACTTCTGACTTCAAACTGTAGGTTTAGGGTACGGTAGGAAGCCTAAATATTGTCTGTTCTGTTGAGCATAACATTAGTTTTGTGGAGGTGACCTTTGCACCCAGCTGTGTCTGGGAAACATGACAGGGAGGAGGGAGAGTGGTTGGATCACACCCAGTCCTACAGCTGGACCAGAGGGACTTCCTGGCCCCTGTGGGTCCCCAATCTGTTTATCCCTGGCTCTCTCACAGCTAACATCCCTAGCTGTGTCTGTCCCTAGCTGTCTCTGTCCCTAGCTGTCTCTGTCCCTAGCTGTCTCTGTCCCTAGCTGTCTCTGTCCCTAGCTGTCTCTGTCCCTAGCTGTCTCTGTCCCTAGCTGTCTCTGTCCCTAGCCGTCTCTGTCCCTAGCCGTCTCTGTCCCTAGCTGTCTCTGTCCCTAGCTGTCTCTCTCACAGCTAACATCCCTAGCTGTCTCTGTCCCTAGCTGTCTCTGTCCCTAGCCGTCTCTGTCCCTAGCTGTCTCTGTCCCTAGCTGGCTGTCTGGCTGTCTGTCTGTCTCTCCCTCTAGCTGTCTGTCTGTCTCTCCCTAGCTGGCTGTCTGGCTGTCTGTCTATCTCTCCCTCTAGCTGCCTGTCTGTCTCTCCCTCTAGCTGCCTGTCTGTCTCTCCCTAGCTGGCTGTCTGTCTGTCTGTCTGTCTGGCTGTCCCTAGCTGGCTGTCTGTCTGTCTGTCTGTCTCTCCCTAGCTGTCTGTCTGTCTGTCTCTCCCTAGCTGACTGTCTGTCTGTCTGTCTGTCTCTCCCTCTAGCTGGCTGTCTGTCTCTCCCTCTAGCTGGCTGTCTGTCTCTCCCTCTAGCTGGCTGTCTGTCTCTCCCTCTAGCTGGCTGTCTGAACACTAGATTACATTAATGTGTATTAGACCTGCTGGTTGGGATACACCCCGTGTCCAGGGCAGTGAGAGATAAGCCCCTCCAGCTGGTTGGGATACACCCCGTGTCCAGGGCAGTGAGAGATAAGCCCCTCCAGCTGGTTGGGATACACCCCGTGTCCAGGGCAGTGAGAGATAAGCCCCTCCAGCTGGTTGGGATACACCCCGTGTCCAGGGCAGTGAGAGATAAGCCCCTCCAGCTGGTTGGGATACACCCCGTGTCCAGGGCAGTGAGAGATAAGTCCCTCCAGCTGGTTGGGATACACCCCGTGTCCAGGGCAGTGAGAGATAAGCCCCTCCAGCTGGTTGGGATACACTCCGTGTCCAGGGCAGTGAGAGATAAGCCCCTCCAGCTGGTTGGGATACACCCCGTGTCCAGGGCAGTGAGAGATAAGCCCCTCCAGCTGGTTGGGATACACCCCGTGTCCAGGGCAGTGAGAGATAAGTCCCTCCAGCTGGTTGGGATACACCCCGTGTCCAGGGCAGTGAGAGATAAGCCCCTCCAGCTGGTTGGGATACACCCCGTGTCCAGGGCAGTGAGAGATAAGCCCCTCCAGCTGGTTGGGATACACCCCGTGTCCAGGGCAGTGAAGCCCCTCCAGCTGGTTGGGATACCCCTCCAGGGCAGTGGAGATAAGCCCCTCCAGCTGGTTGGGACACCCCGTGTCCAGGGCAGTGAGAGATAAGCCCCTCCAGCTGGTTGGGATACACCCCGTGTCCAGGGCAGTGAGAGATAAGCCCCTCCAGCTGGTTGGGATACACCCCGTGTCCAGGGCAGTGAGAGATAAGCCCCTCCCTCCAGCTGGTTGGGATACACCCCGTGTCCAGGGCAGTGAGAGATAAGCCCCTCCCTCCAGCTGGTTGGGATACACCCCGTGTCCAGGGCAGTGAGAGATAAGCCCCTCCCTCCAGCTGGTTGGGATACACCCCGTGTCCAGGGCAGTGAGAGATAAGCCCCTCCCTCCAGCTGGTTGGGATACACCCCGTGTCCAGGGCAGTGAGAGATAAGCCCCTCCCTCCAGCTGGTTGGGATACACCCCGTGTCCAGGGCAGTGAGAGATAAGCCCCTCCCTCCAGCTGGTTGGGATACACCCCGTGTCCAGGGCAGTGAGAGCTGGTTGGGATAAGCCCCTCCCTCCAGCTGGTTGGGATACACCCCGTGTCCAGGGCAGTGAGAGATAAGCCCCTCCCTCCAGCTGGTTGGGATACACCCCGTGTCCAGGGCAGTGAGAGATAAGCCCCTCCCTCCAGCTGGTTGGGATACACCCGTGTCCAGGGCAGTGAGAGATAAGCCCCTCCTCCAGCTGGTTGGGATACACCCCGTGTCCAGGGCAGTGAGAGATAAGCCCCTCCCTCCAGCTGGTTGGGATACACCCCGTGTCCAGGGCAGTGAGAGATAAGCCCCCCTCCCTCCAGCTGGTTGAGATACACCCCAGTGTCCAGGGCAGTGAGAGATAAGCCCCTCCCTCCAGCTGGTTGGGATACACCCCGTGTCCAGGGCAGTGAGAGATAAGCCCCTCCCTCCAGCTGGTTGGGATACACCCCGTGTCCAGGGCAGTGAGAGATAAGCCCCTCCCTCCAGCTGGTTGGGATACACCCCGTGTCCAGGGCAGTGAGAGATAAGCCCCTCCCTCCAGCTGGTTGGGATACACCCCGTGTCCAGGGCAGTGAGAGATAAGCCCCTCCCTCCAGCTGGTTGGGATACACCCCGTGTCCAGGGCAGTGAGAGATAAGCCCCTCCCTCCAGCTGGTTGGGATACACCCCGTGTCCAGGGCAGTGAGAGATAAGCCCCTCCCTCCAGCTGGTTGGGATACACCCCGTGTCCAGGGCAGTGAGAGATAAGCCCCTCCCTCCAGCTGGTTGGGATACACCCCGTGTCCAGGGCAGTGAGAGATAAGCCCCTCCCTCCAGCTGGTTGGGATACACCCCGTGTCCAGGGCAGTGAGAGATAAGCCCCTCCCTCCAGCTGGTTGGGATACACCCCGTGTCCAGGGCAGTGAGAGATAAGCCCCTCCCTCCAGCTGGTTGGGATACACCCCGTGTCCAGGGCAGTGAGAGATAAGCCCCTCCCTCCAGCTGGTTGGGATACACCCCGTGTCCAGGGCAGTGAGAGATAAGCCCCTCCCTCCAGCTGGTTGGGATACACCCCGTGTCCAGGGCAGTGAGAGATAAGCCCCTCCCTCCAGCTGGTTGGGATACACCCCGTGTCCAGGGCAGTGAGAGATAAGCCCCTCCCTCCAGCTGGTTGGGATACACCCCGTGTCCAGGGCAGTGAGAGATAAGCCCCTCCCTCCAGCTGGTTGGGATACACCCCGTGTCCAGGGCAGTGAGAGATAAGCCCCTCCCTCCAGCTGGTTGGGATACACCCCGTGTCCAGGGCAGTGAGAGATAAGCCCCTCCCTCCAGCTGGTTGGGATACACCCCGTGTCCAGGGCAGTGAGAGATAAGCCCCTCCCTCCAGCTGGTTGGGATACACCCCGTGTCCAGGGCAGTGAGAGATAAGCCCCTCCCTCCAGCTGGTTGGGATACACCCCGTGTCCAGGGCAGTGAGAGATAAGCCCCTCCCTCCAGCTGGTTGGGATACACCCCGTGTCCAGGGCAGTGAGAGATAAGCCCCTCCCTCCAGCTGGTTGGGATACACCCCGTGTCCAGGGCAGTGAGAGATAAGCCCCTCCCTCCAGCTGGTTGGGATACACCCCGTGTCCAGGGCAGTGAGAGATAAGCCCCTCCCTCCAGCTGGTTGGGATACACCCCGTGTCCAGGGCAGTGAGAGATAAGCCCCTCCCTCCAGCTGGTTGGGATACACCCCGTGTCCAGGGCAGTGAGAGATAAGCCCCTCCCTCCAGCTGGTTGGGATACACCCCGTGTCCAGGGCAGTGAGAGATAAGCCCCTCCCTCCAGCTGGTTGGGATACACCCCGTGTCCAGGGCAGTGAGAGATAAGCCCCTCCCTCCAGCTGGTTGGGATACACCCCGTGTCCAGGGCAGTGAGAGATAAGCCCCCCTCCAGCTGGTTGGGATACACCCCGTGTCCAGGGCAGTGAGAGATAAGCCCCTCAGCCCCTCCCTCCAGCTGGTTGGGATACACCCCGTGTCCAGGGCAGTGAGAGATAAGCCCCTGGTTGGGATACACCCGTCCCTCCCCTCCCTCAGCTGGTTGGGATACACCCCGTGTCCAGGGCAGTGAGAGATAAGCCCCTCCCTCCAGCTGGTTGGGATACACCCCGTGTCCAGGGCAGTGAGAGATAAGCCCCTCCCTCCAGCTGGTTGGGATACACCCCGTGTCCAGGGCAGTGAGAGATAAGCCCCTCCCTCCAGCTGGTTGGGATACACCCCGTGTCCAGGGCAGTGAGAGATAAGCCCCTCCCTCCAGCTGGTTGGGATACACCCCGTGTCCAGGGCAGTGAGAGATAAGCCCCTCCCTCCAGCTGGTTGGGATACACCCCGTGTCCAGGGCAGTGAGAGATAAGCCCCTCCCTCCAGCTGGTTGGGATACACCCCGTGTCCAGGGCAGTGAGAGATAAGCCCCTCCCTCCAGCTGGTTGGGATACACCCCGTGTCCAGGGCAGTGAGAGATAAGCCCCTCCCTCCAGCTGGTTGGGATACACCCCGTGTCCAGGGCAGTGAGAGATAAGCCCCTCCCTCCAGCTGGTTGGGATACACCCCGTGTCCAGGGCAGTGAGAGATAAGCCCCTCCCTCCAGCTGGTTGGGATACACCCCGTGTCCAGGGCAGTGAGAGATAAGCCCCTCCCTCCAGCTGGTTGGGATACACCCCGTGTCCAGGGCAGTGAGAGATAAGCCCCTCCCTCCAGCTGGTTGGGATACACCCCGTGTCCAGGGCAGTGAGAGATAAGCCCCTCCCTCCAGCTGGTTGGGATACACCCGTGTCCAGGGCAGTGAGAGATAAGCCCCTCCCTCCAGCTGGTTGGGATACACCCCGTGTCCAGGGCAGTGAGAGATAAGCCCCTCCCTCCAGCTGGTTGGGATACACCCCGTGTCCAGGGCAGTGAGAGATAAGCCCCTCCCACCCCGTCCAGCTGGTTGCTGGATACACCCGTGTCCAGGGCAGTGAGAGATAAGCCCCTCCCTCCAGCTGGTTGGGATACACCCCGTGTCCAGGGCAGTGAGAGATAAGCCCCTCCCTCCAGCTGGTTGGGATACACCCCGTGTCCAGGGCAGTGAGAGATAAGCCCCTCCTGGTTGGGATACTCCAGCTGGTTGGGATACACCCGTGTCCAGGGCAGTGAGAGATAAGCCCCTCCCTCCAGCTGGTTGGGATACACTCCGTGTCCAGGGCAGTGAGAGATAAGCCCCTCCCTCCAGCTGGTTGGGATACACCCCGTGTCCAGGGCAGTGAGAGATAAGCCCCTCCAGCTGGTTGGGATACACCCCGTGTCCAGGGCAGTGAGAGATAAGCCCCTCCCTCCAGCTGGTTGGGATACACCCCGTGTCCAGGGCAGTGAGAGATAAGCCCCTCCAGCTGGTTGGGATACACCCCGTGTCCAGGGCAGTGAGAGATAAGCCCCTCCAGCTGGTTGGGATACACCCCGTGTCCAGGGCAGTGAGAGATAAGCCCCTCCCTCCAGCTGGTTGGGATACACCCCGTGTCCAGGGCAGTGAGAGATAAGCCCCTCCCTCCAGCTGGTTGGGATACACCCCGTGTCCAGGGCAGTGAGAGATAAGCCCCTCCCTCCAGCTGGTTGGGATACACCCCGTGTCCAGGGCAGTGAGAGATAAGCCCCTCCAGCTGGTTGGGATACACCCCGTGTCCAGGGCAGTGAGAGATAAGCCCCCAGCTGGTTGGGATACCCCCGTGTCCAGCTGGTCCAGCTGGTTGGGATACACCCCGTGTCCAGGGCAGTGAGAGATAAGCCCCTCCAGCTGGTTGGGATACACCCCGTGTCCAGGGCAGTGAGAGATAAGCCCCTCCAGCTGGTTGGGATACACCCCGTGTCCAGGGCAGTGAGAGATAAGCCCCTCCCTCCAGCTGGTTGGGATACACCCCGTGTCCAGGGCAGTGAGAGATAAGCCCCTCCAGCTGGTTGGGATACACCCCGTGTCCAGGGCAGTGAGAGATAAGCCCCTCCCTCCAGCTGGTTGGGATACACCCCGTGTCCAGGGCAGTGAGAGATAAGCCCCTCCTCCAGCTGGTTGGGATACACCCCGTGTCCAGGGCAGTGAGAGATAAGCCCCTCCAGCTGGTTGGGATACACCCCGTGTCCAGGGCAGTGAGAGATAAGCCCCTCCCTCCAGCTGGTTGGGATACACCCCGTGTCCAGGGCAGTGAGAGATAAGCCCCTCCCTCCAGCTGGTTGGGATACACCCCGTGTCCAGGGCAGTGAGAGATAAGCCCCTCCTCCAGCTGGTTGGGATACACCCCGTGTCCAGGGCAGTGAGAGATAAGCCCCTCCCTCCAGCTGGTTGGGATACACCCCGTGTCCAGGGCAGTGAGAGATAAGCCCCTCCCTCCAGCTGGTTGGGATACACCCCGTGTCCAGGGCAGTGAGAGATAAGCCCCTCCCTCCAGCTGGTTGGGATACACCCCGTGTCCAGGGCAGTGAGAGATAAGCCCCTCCCTCCAGCTGGTTGGGATACACCCCGTGTCCAGGGCAGTGAGAGATAAGCCCCTCCCTCCAGCTGGTTGGGATACACCCCGTGTCCAGGGCAGTGAGAGATAAGCCCCTCCCTCCAGCTGGTTGGGATACACTCCGTGTCCAGGGCAGTGAGAGATAAGTCCCTCCAGCTGGTTGGGATACACCCCGTGTCCAGGGCAGTGAGAGATAAGCCCCTCCCTCCAGCTGGTTGGGATACACCCCGTGTCCAGGGCAGTGAGAGATAAGCCCCTCCCTCCAGCTGGTTGGGATACACCCCGTGTCCAGGGCAGTGAGAGATAAGCCCCTCCTCCAGCTGGTTGGGATACACCCCGTGTCCAGGGCAGTGAGAGATAAGCCCCTCCCTCTCCAGCTGGTTGGGATACACCCCGTGTCCAGGGCAGTGAGAGATAAGCCCCTCCCTCCAGCTGGTTGGGATACACCCCGTGTCCAGGGCAGTGAGAGATAAGCCCCTCCTCCAGCTGGTTGGGATACACCCCGTGTCCAGGGCAGTGAGAGATAAGCCCCTCCCTCCAGCTGGTTGGGATACACCCCGTGTCCAGGGCAGTGAGAGATAAGCCCCTCCCTCCAGCTGGTTGGGATACACCCCGTGTCCAGGGCAGTGAGAGATAAGCCCTCCTCCAGCTGGTTGGGATACACCCCGTGTCCAGGGCAGTGAGAGATAAGCCCCTCCTCCAGCTGGTTGGGATACACCCCGTGTCCAGGGCAGTGAGAGATAAGCCCCTCCCTCCAGCTGGTTGGGATACACCCCGTGTCCAGGGCAGTGAGAGATAAGCCCCTCCCTCCAGCTGGTTGGGATACACCCCGTGTCCAGGGCAGTGAGAGATAAGCCCCTCCCTCCAGCTGGTTGGGATACACCCCGTGTCCAGGGCAGTGAGAGATAAGCCCCTCCCTCCAGCTGGTTGGGATACACCCCGTGTCCAGGGCAGTGAGAGATAAGCCCCTCCTCCAGCTGGTTGGGATACACCCCGTGTCCAGGGCAGTGAGAGATAAGCCCCTCCTCCAGCTGGTTGGGATACACCCCGTGTCCAGGGCAGTGAGAGATAAGCCCCTCCCTCCAGCTGGTTGGGATACACCCCGTGTCCAGGGCAGTGAGAGATAAGCCCCTCCTCCAGCTGGTTGGGATACACCCCGTGTCCAGGGCAGTGAGAGATAAGCCCCTCCCTCCAGCTGGTTGGGATACACCCCGTGTCCAGGGCAGTGAGAGATAAGCCCCCT
>NC_088403.1:1225482-1252164 GCF_034236695.1 Oncorhynchus nerka
GGGGGTCTATTTTAGTGGTCGTTGGCTCATTGGGGGTCTATTTTAGTGGTCGTTTAATGGTTGTTGGCTCATTGGGGGGGTCTCATTTTAGTGGTCGTTGGCTCATTGGGGGGGTCTATTTTAGTGGTCGTTTAATGTTGTTGGCCCAAGTTTGGGGGGCTATTTTAGTGGTCGTTTAATGGTTGTTGGCTCATTGGGGGGGGTCTATTTTAGTGGTCGTTGGCTCATTGGGGGGGGGGTCTATTTTAGTGGTCGTTTAATGGTTGTTGGCTCATTGGGGGGGGTCTATTTTAATGGTTGTTGGCTCATTGGCATCACCAGCCATAACCGCAGAACATTAAGTCATGGATAGAGTTGTTTAACTTCTCGGTTAAACCTGTGATGCTGTAAAACCACAAAAAACACACTTCCTGCAGCCCCGGAGGAACGCCTCATAGATATTACACGAGAATAACAACTGACACATCGAAGACTTCTCCTAACTGAAGATCAATAACCGAACCCTTCTCCTAACTGAAGATCAATAACCGAACCCTTCTCCTCAAGAACAATAACCGAACCCTTCTCCTCAAGATCAATAACCGAACCCTTCTCCTCAAGATCAATAACCGAACCCTTCTCCTAACTGAAGATCAATAACCGAACCCTTCTCCTAACTGAAGATCAATAACCGAACCCTTCTCCTAACTGAACATCAATAACCGAACCCTTCTCCTCAAGATCAATAACCGAACCCTTCTCCTCAAGATCAATAACCGAACCCTTCTCCTAACTGAAGATCAATAACCGAACCCTTCTCCTCAAGAACAATAACCGAACCCTTCTCCTCAAGATCAATAACCGAACCCTTCTCCTCAAGATCAATAACCGAACCCTTCTCCTCAAGATCAATAACCGAACCCTCTTCTCCTCAAAGATCATAACCCTTCTCCTAACTGAGATCAATAACCGAACCCTTCTCCTCAAGATCAATAACCGAACCCTTCTCCTAACTGAAGATCAATAACCGAACCCTTCTCCTCAAGAACAATAACCGAACCCTTCTCCTAACTGAAGATCAATAACCGAACCCTTCTCCTCAAGATCAATAACCGAACCCTTCTCCTAACTGAAGATCAATAACCGAACCCTTCTCCTAACTGAAGATCAATAACCGAACCCTTCTCCTAACTGAAGATCAATAACCGAACCCTTCTCCTAACTGAAGATCAATAACCGAACCCTTCTCCTAACTGAAGATCAATAACCGAACCCTTCTCCTCAAGATCAATAACCGAACCCTTCTCCTCAAGATCAATAACCGAACCCTTCTCCTAACTGAAGATCAATAACCGAACCCTTCTCCTCAAGATCAATAACCGAACCCTTCTCCTAACTGAAGATCAATAACCGAACCCTTCTCCTAACTGAAGATCAATAACCGAACCCTTCTCCTCAAGATCAATAACCGAACCCTTCTCCTCAAGATCAATAACCGAACCCTTCTCCTAACTGAAGATCAATAACCGAACCCTTCTCCTCAAGATCAATAACCGAACCCTTCTCCTAACTGAAGATCAATAACCGAACCCTTCTCCTCAAGATCAATAACCGAACCCTTCTCCTAACTGAAGATCAATAACCGAACCCTTCTCCTCAAGGTCAATAACCGAACCCTTCTCCTCAAGATCAATAACCAAACCCTTCTCCTCAAGATCAATAACCGAACCCTTCTCCTAACTGAAGATCAATAACCGAACCCTTCTCCTAACTGAAGATCAATAACCGAACCCTTCTCCTCAAGATCAATAACCAAACCCTTCTCCTAACTGAACATCAATAACCGAACCCTTCTCCTAACTGAAGATCAATAACCGAACCCTTCTCCTTGATACGTTACACACGTTCATCACTTTAGTTATTTCAGGGTTCAGCTGGGTTCAGCTGGGTTGGGCGTTGTGGGGTTCAGCTGGGTTCAGCTGGGTTGGACGTTGTGGGGTTCAGCTGGGTTCAGCTTGGTTGGACGTTGTGGGGTTCAGCTGGGTTGGACATTCTGGGGTTCAGCTGGGTTGGACGTTGTGGGGTTCAGCTGGGTTCAGCTTGGTTGGACGTTGTGGGGTTCAGCTGAGCTGGGTTGGACATTGTGGGGTTCAGCTGGGTTGGACATTGTGGGGTTCAGCTGGGTTGGACGTTGTGGGGTTCAGCTGGGTTCAGCTGGGTTGGACGTTGTGGGGTTCAGCTGGGTTCAGCTTGGTTGGACGTTGTGGGGTTCAGTTGGGTTCAGCTTGGTTGGACGTTGTGGGGTTCAGCTGGGTTCAGCTGGGTTCAGCTGGGTTGGACGTTGTGGGGTTCAGCTGGGTTGGACGTTGTGGGGTTCAGCTGGGTTCAGCTGGGTTGGACGTTGTGGGGTTCAGCTGTGTACGGTATTAGCCTAGCGCTCTCTACACCTGTATTGTGTTGTGTACGGTATTAGCCTAGCGCTCTCTACACCTGTATCATGTTGTGTACGGTATTAGCCTAGCTCTCTACACCTGTATCATGTTGTGTATGGTATTAGCCTAGCGCTCTCTACACCTGTATCATGTTGTGTACAGTATTAGCCTAGCGCTCCCTACACCTGTATCATGTTGTGTATGGTATTAGCCTAGCGCTCCCTACACCTGTATCATGTTGTGTACGGTATTAGCCTAGCGCTCTCTACACCTGTATCATGTTGTGTATGGTATTAGCCTAGCTCTCTACACCTGTATCATGTTGTGTACGGTATTAGCCTAGCTCTCTACACCTGTATCATGTTGTGTATGGTATTAGCCTAGCACTCTCTACACCTGTATCATGTTGTGTACGGTATTAGCCTAGCGCTCTACACCTGTATCATGTTGTGTACGGTATTAGCCTAGCTCTCTACACCTGTATCATGTTGTGTATGGTATTAGCCTAGCACTCTCTACACCTGTATCATGTTGTGTATGGTATTAGCCTAGCTCTCTACACCTGTATCATGTTGTGTACGGTATTAGCCTAGCGCTCTCTACACCTGTATCATGTTGTGTATGGTATTAGCCTAGCGCTCTCTACACCTGTATCATGTTGTGTATGGTATTAGCCTAGCACTCTCTACACCTGTATCATGTTGTGTACGGTATTAGCCTAGCACTCTACACCTGTATCATGTTGTGTACAGTATTAGCCTAGCGCTCTACACCTGTATCATGTTGTGTACGGTATTAGCCTAGCTCTCTACACCTGTATCATGTTGTGTACAGTATTAGCCTAGCACTCTCTACACCTGTATCATGTTGTGTACAGTATTAGCCTAGCGCTCTACACCTGTATCATGTTGTGTATGGTATTAGCCTAGCTCTCTACACCTGTATCATGTTGTGTACAGTATTAGCCTAGCACTCTCTACACCTGTATCATGTTGTGTACAGTATTAGCCTAGCGCTCTACACCTGTATCATGTTGTGTACGGTATTAGCCTAGCACTCTCTACACCTGTATCATGTTGTGTACGGTATTAGCCTAGCACTCTACACCTGTATCATGTTGTGTATGGTATTAGCCTAGCACTCTCTACACCTGTATCATGTTGTGTATGGTATTAGCCTAGCACTCTCTACACCTGTATCATGTTGTGTATGGTATTAGCCTAGCGCTCTCTACACCTGTATCATGTTGTGTACGGTATTAGCCTAGCGCTCTACACCTGTATCATGTTGTGTACGGTATTAGCCTAGCACTCTACACCTGTATCATGTTGTGTACGGTATTAGCCTAGCACTCTACACCTGTATTGTGTTGTGTACAGTATTAGCCTAGCGCTCTCTACACCTGTATCATGTTGTGTATGGTATTAGCCTAGCTCTCTACACCTGTATCATGTTGTGTACGGTATTAGCCTAGCACTCTACACCTGTATCATGTTGTGTATGGTATTAGCCTAGCGCTCTACACCTGTATTGTGTTGTGTACAGTATTAGCCTAGCTCTCTACACCTGTATCATGTTGTGTACGGTATTAGCCTAGCACTCTACACCTGTATCATGTTGTGTACGGTATTAGCCTAGCGCTCTCTACACCTGTATCATGTTGTGTACAGTATTAGCCTAGCGCTCTACACCTGTATTGTGTTGTGTACAGTATTAGCCTAGCGCTCTCTACACCTGTATCATGTTGTGTACGGTATTAGCCTAGCGCTCTCTACACCTGTATCATGTTGTGTACGGTATTAGCCTAGCGCTCTACACCTGTATCATGTTGTGTACGGTATTAGCCTAGCGCTCTCTACACCTGTATCATGTTGTGTACGGTATTAGCCTAGCGCTCTCTACACTTGAACTACTTAATTTGTTTACTTTATTTCTTAAATGTATTTCTTTAATTTATTCCTTCCAGAAGACCTTGAGTGTTTATCTTCCAAGATTCCCTGTGTGTCCATCGCTCTCACTTCAAACCCCAAAACAAAACAAACCCCTTTTATCATTAGGGTCCACTGCAGAGCTAGCCGTGCACATCCTGACACATTCAGGTCCATGGAACCTGATTTATCTCTGTACTACTCTGACTAATAACTCAGAGGATGACAGTGTGCTGGGGTGGAGATGGGAGGAGGAGAGGAGGGGAGGGGAGGAGGGGAGAGGGAGGAGAGGAGGGGAGGAGAGGAGGGGAGAGGAGAGGGAGGAGAGGGAGGAGGGGAGAGGAGAGGGAGGAGGGGAGGAGAGAGGAGGAGGGAGGGGAGAGGGGGAGGAGGGAGGAGAGGGGAAGAGAGGGAGAGGGAGGAGAGGGGAGGGAGGAGAGGAGGAGGGAGGGGAGGGGAGGGGAGGAGGGAGGAGGAGGGGAGAGGGAGTAAGGGAGGAGAGGGAGGAGGAGAGGGAGGGGGAGGAGGGAGGAAAGAGGGAGGAGAGGAGGGGAGGAGAGAGGGGAGGAAAGAGTGGAGAGAGGAGAGGAGGAGAGGGAGGAGGGAGGAAAGAGGAGAGGGAGATTGAGAGAGGGAGGAGGGAGGGAGAAAAGATTGGAGAGGGAGGAGGAGAGGACAGAGGAGAGAGAGAGGAGGGAGAAGGGGAGGAAAGAGTGGAGAGGGAGGAGGAGAGAGGGAGGGGAGAGAGAGGGAGGGGGAGAGAGGGAGGAGGGGAGGAAATAGGAGAGAGAGGAGGAGAGAGGGAGAAGGGGAGGAGAGGGGAGGGGAGAAGGAGAGAGGGAGTGGGAGAGGCAAGACTGACAGTCACGGTATATTATCCATTGAAATTGTCTACAGGAATAGAAGAGTTCCCCAATGTCAGCTGTTGTTTAAAAAGAAGGACAGTCTCCCAGGAGACTCAAGTATGGGTAGCGGCAGCCCAATATGGCGACCGGAGTACAGGGAAGTGGGTGTGTGTTTAAAAAGAAGGACCGTTTCCCAGGAGACTCAAGTATGGGTAGCGGCAGCCCAATATGGCGACCGGAGTACGGGGAAGTGGGTGTGTGTTTGAAAAAGCAAATCCGCTAAATGGGCAGATTTGTTGTCGCTGCAGACTCTTTCACGTAGCTGATTGGTCCGCCCCACCCGAGGTGCTTTCTACTGGGTATTAGGATGGCGGCGCCAGAGGTAGCTAACAGGACACCTTTTCCCCTTCGATTTTAATTCAAGTAGAATTGGCAGCCGACACAATAAATATCTACTATTGATAACTATCTAGATCACCTTGATCTAGTCACCTTGATACTACTCAATGGGGGGGATACGAACACCAACAACACCAGGACACAGTGGCTTTGGCTCGGGAGGAGGATAGGAGGAGGAGGCTCGGGAGGAGGATAGGAGGAGGAGGCTCGGGAGGAGGATAGGAGGAGGAGGCTCGGGAGGAGGATACAAACACCAACAACACCAGGACACGGTGGCCTTGGCTCGGCTTAACAAGCATTACTGTTCGGCCAATATCAGGGTGCCAATATCAGGGTGCCAATAGCAGGGTGAAGGCTTTCCCTTCCACGCGCCCACTACCTTTCCCTTCCACGTGCCCACTACCTTTCCCTTCCACGTGCCCACTACCTTTCCACGTGCCCACTACCTTTCCCTTCCACGTGCCCACTACCTTTCCCTTCCACGTGCCCACTACCTTTCCTTTCCACGTGCCCACTACCTTTCCCTTCCACGTGCCCACTACCTTTCCCTTCCACGTGCCCACTACCTTTCCCTTCCACGCGCCCACTACCTTTCCCTTCCACGTGCCCACTGCACCTTTCCATCGCGCCCTACTACCTTCCCTTCCACATGCCCACTACCTTCCTTCCACGTGCCCACTCCTTCCACGCCCACTACCTTCCCTTCACGTGCCCACTACCTTTCCCTTCCACGTGCCCACTACCTTCCCTTCCACGCGCCACTACCTTTCCACTTCCACTCTTGTCCACTACCTTTCCCTTCCACGTGCCCACTACCTTTCTTCCTTTTCCACGCGCCCACTACCTTTCCCCCTTCCACGCACTCCACCACCTTCCCTTCCACGCTCCACCACTCTTCCTTCCACGCCCCACTACCTTCCCTTTCCACGCGCCACTACCTTTCCTTCCACGTCTCACTACCTTCCCCTTCCACGGCCCACTACCTTTCCCTTCCACGGCTTCAACATCTTCCTCCACATGCCCACTACCTTCCCTTCCACGCGCCCACTACCTTTTCCTTCCACGTGCCCACTACCTTTCCACGTCCACGCCCACTTACCTTCCCTTCCCACGGCCCACTACCTTTCCCTTCCACTTGCCCACTACCTTCCCCCCTTCCACGTGCCCACTACCTTCCCTTCCACATGCCCACCACACGTGCCCACTACCTTTCCCTTCCACGTGCCCACTACCTTCCCCTTCCACGCCCACTACCTTCCCTTCCACGCCCACCACTACCTTCCCTTCCACGTGCCCACTACCTTCCCTTCCACGCGCCCACTACCTTTCCACGCGCTCACTACCTTCCCTTCCACGTGCCCACTACCTTCCTTTCCACGCGCCCACTACCTTCCCTTCCACGTGCCCACTACCTTCCCCCTTCCACGTGCCCCTACCTTCCTTCCACGCGCCCACTACCTTCACTTCCACGCGCCTTCTTTCCACCTTTCCCTTCCACGTGCTCACTACCTTCCCTTCCACGCCCACTACCTTCCACGTGCCCACTACCTTCCCACATCCACGTGCCCACTACCTTCCCCTTCCACGTGCCCACTACCTTCCCTTCCACGCGCCCACTACCTTTCCATGCATCATCTTCTGACGTGCCCACTACCTTCCACGTGCCCACAACCTTCCACGCCCACTACCTTCCACGTGCCCACTACCTTTCCACGTGCCCAACTACCTTCCACGTGCCCACTACCTTCCACATGCCCACTACCTTTCCATCGCGCCCACCACCTTTCCCCTTCCACGGCTCACCCACTACCTTCCCCTTCCACGCGCCCACTACTCTTTCCACGCGCCACTACCTTTCCCCTTCCACGTGCCCACTACCTTTCCATTCCACGTGCCCACTACCTTCCTTCCACGTGCCCACTACCTTCCCTTCCACGTGCCCACTACCTTCCTTTCCACGCGCTCCACTACCTTCCCTTCCACGTGCCCACTACCTTTCCTTCCACGTGCCCACTACCTTCCCTTCCACGTGCCCACTACCTTCCCCTTCCACGTGCGTCCACTACCTCCACGTGCCCTACCTTTCCTTCCACGCGCCCACTACCTTTCCCTCTTCCACGCCCTGCTACCTTTCCCTTCCACGCGCCCACTACCTTCCTTCCACGTGCCCACTACCTTCCCACGTGCCCACTACCTTCCCCTTCCACGTGCCCCTACCTTCCCTTCCACGTGCCCACTACCTTCCCTTCCACGTGGCCACTACCTTCCCTTCCACGTGCTCACTACCTTCCACGCGCCCACTACCTTTCCCTTCCACGGCCCACTACCTTCCCCTTCCATCGTGCCATACTACCTTCCCTTCCCACGCGCCCACTACCTTTCCCTTCCACGCCCACTACCTTTCCCTTTCCACGCCCACCACCTTTCCCTTCCACGCGCCCACTACCTTCCACGTGCCCACTACCTTTCCTTCCACGTGCCCACTACCTTCCCTTTCCACGTGCCCACTACCTTCCCCTTCCACGAGCCCACTCACCTTCCCCTTCCACGTGCCCACCACCTTCCCCTTCCACGCCCACTACCTTCCACGTGCCCACTACCTTTCCACGTGCCCACTACCTTTCCACGTGCCCACTACCTTTCCTTCCACGTGCTCCACTACCTTTCCTTCCACGCGCCCACTACCTTTCCACGTGCCCACTACCTTTTCCACGTGCCCACCACCTTTCCTTCCATCGTGCCCACCACCTTTCTTCCACGTGCCTAATACCTTTCCACGCCCACTGCCTTTTCCACGCGCCCACCACCTTTCCACGCCCCACTACCTTTCCACGCGCCCTGTCGCCCTTTGAATCCTGTAATACTGTATACACAGCCTCAGGACTTCCTCAGGACTTCGGCAGAAACAGTCCACTGCGCTCTGAGCCGTCTGGTTGGTCTAATGGAAATATGCTGACTCAAACTAGGTGACCATGGAGACCGCTGCTAGGCTGCGCCTCATTATTTATCAACTTCCTGTTACTCCTAATGAATATTCAACATGTTTATACCAGGGTCAAAACCAAACATCCTCAACTTTTACATTAATTGGGACATTCATGTTTATGGAAACTTCATTATTACGTCACCATGGTGATGAGAAGCCCCAGCGGTCACATTATGCTAATTCCCTAGACGCTAGCTGCCCCAGTTGGAGATATAGATGGGTGGAGAACAGCATCAGAGTGTTGAATTATCAAAAGAAAAGCCGCCTATGCGTTTCTAAATGTGGGATGTGCTCTATATGCATGATGAGCAGGCCACAGCGGGAGATAGATGGAGAGAGAGAGGAGAGAGGAGGAGAGGGAGATGGAGGAGAGGGAGATGGAGGAGAGAGGAGAGAGAGGAGAGAGGAGGAGAGGGAGATAGAGGAGAGAGGAGAGAGAGGAGAGAGGAGAGCGAGATGGAGAGATGGAGCGAGAGAGGAGAGCAAGGAGAGCCACAGCGGGAGATAGATGGAGAGAGAGAGAGGAGAGAGGAGGAGAGGGAGATGGAGGAGAGAGGAGAGAGGAGAGAGGAGTGAGGAGGGGGAGATAGAGATGGAAAGAGAGAGAGCGAGGAGAGGAGAGAGAAGATGGAAGCGAGAGAGGAGAGCGAGGAGAGCCACAGAGAGGGAGAAATAGATGGAGTGAGAGAGAAGAGAGGAGAGGGAGAGAGAGATGGAGCAAGAGAGGAGAGGGAGAGGAGAGGAGAGTGAGAGAAGGAGAGGGAGGAGCGAGATGGAGAGAGAGGAGACCACAGTGACAGGAGACAGAGAGAGAGCTAGAAGGAGAGCCACAGCGAAGGGAGACGGAGAGAGAGAGAGAGAGAGAGAGAGAGAGAGAGAGAGGAGAGAGAGAGAGAGAAGGGAGAGATAGAGGAGAGGAGGGAGACGATAGAAGAGCTAGAAGGCCACAGCGAGAAAGCGGAGAAGGAGAGCTAGAAGAGAGGACCCTAGCGATAGGGAGACGGAGAAGCTAGAAGGAGAGCCACAGAAGGGAGACGGAGAGAGAGAAGAGAGACAGAGAGAGGAGACAGAGAGAGAGAGAGAGCTAGAAGGAGAGCCACAGCGAGAGGAGAGAGAGAGAGATAGCTAGAAGGAGAGCCACAGCGATAGGAGACGGAGAGAGAGCTAGAAGGAGACAGAGGAGACGGAGAGAGAGAGAGAGAGAGACAGAGGAGAGGAGAGAGAGAGAGCTAGAAGGAGAGCCACTGCGAGAGGGAGAGAGAGAGAGAGAGAGAGCTAGAAGGAGAGCCACAGCGATAGGGAGATGGAGAGAGAGAGCTAGAAGGAGAGCCACAGCGAGGGAGACGGAGAGAGAGAGAGAGAGCGAGAGAGAGAGAGAGAGACAGAGAGGGAGGGAGACGGAGAGAGAGAGAGAGAGCTAGAAGGAGAGCCACAGCGAGAGGGAGAGAGAGAGAGAGAGCGAGAGAGAGAGAGCTAGAAGGAGAGCCACAGCGAGAGGGAGAGAGAGAGAGAGAGCTAGAAGGAGAGCCACAGCGAGAGGGAGAGAGAGAAAGAGAGCTAGAAGGAGAGCCACAGCGAGAGGGAGAGAGGGAGAGAGAGAGAGAGAGAGCTAGAAGGAGAGCCACAGCGAGAGGGAGAGAGAGAGAGAGCTAGAAGGAGAGCCACAGAGAGGGAGAGAGGAGAGAGAGAGAGAGAGAGAGCTAGAAGGAGAGCCACAGCGAGAGGAGAGAGAGAGAGAGAGAGAGCTAGAAGGAGAGCCACAGCGAGGGAGACGGAGAGAGAGAGAGAGAGAGACAGAGGGAGATGGAGAGAGAGAGAGAGAGCTAGAAGGAGAGCCACAGCGAGGGAGAGAGAGAGAGAGAGAGAGCTAGAAGGAGAGCCACAGCGATAGGGAGACGGAGAGAGAGAGCTAGAAGGGAGAGCCACAGCGGGAGACGGAGAGAGAGAGAGAGCGAGAGAGAGAGACAGAGAGGGAGGAGACGGAGAGAGAGAGAGAGAGCTAGAAGGAGAGCCACAGCGAGAGGGAGAGAGAGAGAGAGAGCGAGAGAGAGAGAGAGCTAGAAGGAGAGCCACAGCGAGAGGGAGAGAGAGAGAGAGAGCTAGAAGGAGAGCCACAGCGAGAGGAGAGAGAGAAAAGAGAGCTAGAAGGAGAGCCACAGCGAGAGGAGAGAGGGAGAGAGAGAGAGAGAGAGCTAGAAGGAGAGCCACAGCGAGAGGGAGAGAGAGAGAGAGAGCTAGAAGGAGAGCCACAGCGAGAGGGAGAGAGGGAGAGAGAGAGAGAGAGAGCTAGAAGGAGAGCCACAGCGAGAGGGAGAGAGAGAGAGAGAGAGCTAGAAGGAGAGCCACAGCGAGAGGGAGAGCTAGAAGGAGAGCCACAGCAAGGGAGACGGAGAGAGAGAAGAGAGAGAGAGAGAGAGAGAGAGACAGAGAGACGGAGAGAGAGAGAGAGAGAGAGCTAGAAGGAGAGCCACAGCAAGACGGAGAGAGAGAGAGAGAGAGAGAGAGAGGGAGACGGAGAGAGAGAGAGCTAGAAGGAGAGCCACAGCGAGAGGGAGAGAGAGAGAGAGAGAGAGAGCTAGAAGGAGAGCCACAGCGAGAGGAAGACAGAGAGAGAGAGAGAGGGAGAACCACCGCGATAGGGAGACAAAGGGAGAGAGAGAGAGAGAGAGGGAGAGATAGAGAGAGGGAGACGGAGAGAGAGAGAGAGAGAGCTAGAAGGAGAGCCACAGCGATAGGGAGACGGAGAGAGAGAGCTAGAAGGAGAGCCACAGCAAGGGAGACGGAGAGAGAGAGAGACAGAGAGAGAGGGAGACGGAGAGAGAGAGAGAGAGCTAGAAGGAGAGCCACAGCGAGAGGGAGAGAGAGAGAGAGAGAGAGAGCGCTAGAAGGAGAGCCACAGCGATAGGGAGACGGAGAGAGAGAGCTAGAAGGAGAGCCACCTTATTCAGTGTGGCATAAAAATTGTGGAATAAAAATTTAAAATAAAGTACCGCACTTTGTCCCCAGGACCAGGAATGAAGACTACGCCTCGTGTCCTCTATTCTCCCTGCTTCGTTGTGTCAGAGCCCAGGAAGAGGAAGACATTGAGGGACCTCGTGTCCCCTATTCATTGTGTCATAGCCCAGGAAGAGGAAGACATTGAGGGACCTCGTGTCCCCCATTCTCCCTGATTCGTTGTGTCAGAGCCCAGGAAGAGGAAGACATTGAGGGACCTTGAGGGAGGCCTGATGCATCATGGTACCAAACTTAATAAATAGGTATTTTGGCATCGGTCTCCTAAAGGACAGCATGCTCATAAAGGGCCAGTACAAATGACAAAATGGTGTCTATTTGGCGTCTCACTGTTCCCCCGCTCAGTTCTGTTTGGCGTGCTCTGCTCCGCCCAACGCCCGGGCGCCAGGTGATTCACGCAGGCTGTCAGTGAGCGGGCTGCTGTCACACGAAGGATGCCCCGCCTCTGCCCGCCAGGCTGCCACACGCCAGATGTCTCCTCAACGGTGTGAGCGGAAGCATGACAGGAAAACTCCAAATTAATGTGTCATACATGAACGACCAGGAGCATCACAGGGGAGCATCACAAGGGAGCATCACAGGGGGACAGGGAGCCAAACAGGGCATCACAAGCATCAGGGGAGCAGGGCATCCAAACAGGGGAGCATCACAGGGGAGCATCACAGGGGAGCAGGGCATCCAAACAGGGGAGCATCACAGGGGAGCATCACAGGGGAGCAGGGCATCCAAACAGGGGAGCATCACAGGGGAGCAGGGCATCCAAACAGGGGAGCATCACAGGGGAGCATCACAGGGGAGCAGGGCATCCAAACAGGGGAGCATCACAGGGGAGCATCACAGGGGAGCAGGGCATCCAAACAGGGGAGCATCACAGGGGAGCATCACAGGGGAGCATCACAGGGGAGCATCACAGGGGAGCAGGGCATCCAAACAGGGGAGCAGGGCATGTGTTAGATACAGTAGGTCCACTAAGGACTGAATAAGGTGATAGATACAGTAGGACCACTAAGGACTGAATAAGGTGTTAGATACAGTAGGACCACTAAGGACTGAATACGGTGTTAGATATAGTAGGACCACTAAGGACTGAATAAGGTGTTAGATACAGTAGGACCACTAAGGACTGAATAAGGTGTTAGATACAGTAGGACCACTAAGGACTGAATAAGGTGATAGATACAGTAGGACCACTAAGGACTGAATAAGGTGATAGATACAGTAGGACCACTAAGGACTGAATAAGGTGTTAGATACAGTAGGTCCACTAAGGACTGAATAAGGTGTTAGATACACTAAGGACTGAATAAGGTGTTAGATACAGTAAGGACTGAATAAGGTGTTAGATACAGTAGGTCCACTAAGGACTGAATAAGGTGTTAGATACACTAAGGACTGAATAAGGTGATAGATACAGTAGGACCACTAAGGACTGAATAAGGTGTTAGATACAGTAAGGACTGAATAAGGTGTTAGATACAGTAAGGACTGAATAAGGTGTTAGATACAGTAGGACCACTAAGGACTGAATAAGGTGTTAGATACACTAAGGACTGAATAAGGTGTTAGATACAGTAGGACCACTAAGGACTGAATAAGGTGATAGATACAGTAGGACCACTAAGGACTGAATAAGGTGATAGATACAGTAGGTCCACTAAGGACTGAATAAGGTGTTAGATACAGTAGGTCCACTAAGGACTGAATAAGGTGTTAGATACAGTAGGATCACTAAGGACTGAATAAGGTGATAGATACAGTAGGACCACTAAGGACTGAATAAGGTGTTAGATACAGTAGGTCCACTAAGGACTGAATAAGGTGTTAGATACAGTAGGACCACTAAGGACTGAATAAGGTGTTAGATACAGTAAGGACTGAATAAGGTGTTAGATACAGTAAGGACTGAATAAGGTGTTAGATACAGTAAGGACTGAATAAGGTGTTAGATACACTAAGGACTGAATAAGGTGTTAGATACACTAAGGACTGAATAAGGTGATAGGACTGAATAGGTGATGATGCAGTAGGACCACTAAGGACTGAATAAGGTGTTAGATACAGTAGGTCCACTAAGGACTGAATACGGTGTTAGATACAGTAAGGACTGAATAAGGTGTTAGATACAGTAAGGACTGAATAAGGTGTTAGATACACTAAGGACTGAATAAGGTGTTAGATACACTAAGGACTGAATAAGGTGTTAGATAGCTAAGGACTGAATAAGGTGTTAGATACAGTAGGACCACTAAGGACTGAATAAGGTGTTAGATACACTAAGGACTGAATAAGGTGATAGATACAGTAGGACCACTAAGGACTGAATAAGGTGTTAGATACAGTAAGGACTGAATAAGGTGTTAGATACAGTAAGGACTGAATAAGGTGTTAGATACAGTAGGATCACTAAGGACTGAATAAGGTGTTAGATACAGTAGGTCCACTAAGGACTGAATAAGGTGTTAGATACAGTAGGACCACTAAGGACTGAATAAGGTGTTAGATACACTAAGGACTGAATAAGGTGTTAGATACAGTAGGACCACTAAGGACTGAATAAGGTGTTAGATACACTAAGGACTGAATAAGGTGATAGATACAGTAGGACCACTAAGGACTGAATAAGGTGATAGATACAGTAGGACCAAAGGACTGAATAAGGTGTTAGATACAGTAGGATCACTAAGGACTGAATAAGGTGTTAGATACAGTAGGTCCACTAAGGACTGAATAAGGTGTTAGATACAGTAGGGACTGAATAAGGTGATAGATACAGTAGGACCACTAAGGACTGAATAAGGTGATAGATACAGTAGGACCACTAAGGACTGAATGGCTGTTCAGCTCCAATAGTTTCGTTTCATTCTTTGTTTTTCTTCTCCCCAATTTTGTGTTTACGATCTTGTCACATCGCTGCAACTCCCCAACGGGCTCGGGAGAGGAGAAGGTCGAGTCATGCGTGTTCTGAAACTGAACCCGCCAAACCGCGCTCCTAACGCCCGCTCCTAACGCCCGCGCTCCTAACGCCCGCGCTCCTAACGCCCGCGCTCCTAACGCCCGCCCGCTTAACCCGGGAACTCAGCTGCACCAACGGGTCGGAGGAAAGACTGTTCAACTGATGACCGAAGTCAGCCTGCAGGCGCCCGGCCTGCCACAAGGAGTCGCTAGAGCGTGATGAGCCAAGTCTCTGGAAAGAGGCCCCCACTACTGGCCAAACCCTCCAAAGTCTCTGGATAAGAGAGTCAGCTAAATGACTCACTACTGTAAGTCTCTCTGGATAAGAGAGCTCAATGCTAAATGACTCACTACTGTAAGTCTCTCTGGATAAGAGAGTCAGCTAAATGACTCACTACTGTAAGTCTCTCTGGATAAGAGAGTCAGCTAAATGACTCACTACTGTAAGTCTCTGGAGCTAAGAAAGTCAGCTAAATGACTCATTACTGTAAGTCTTTCTGAATACGAGAAAACAGTCAGCTAAATGACTCACTACTGTAAGTCTCTCTGGATAAGAGAGTCAGCTAAATGACTCATTACTGTAAGTCTTTCTGGATACGAGAGTCAGCTAAATGACTCCCTACTGTAAGTCTCTCTGGATAAGAGAGTCAGCTAAATGACTCATTACTGTAAGTCTTTCTGAATCACGTTCATTCAATGTCAGCTAAATGACTCACTACTGTAAGTCTCTCTGGATAAGAGAGTCAGCTAAATGACTCATTACTGTAAGTCTTTCTGGATACGAGAGTCAGCTAAATGACTCCCAATACTGTAAGAATCTGGATCAGACTTGCAGATGGTAACATTACATTTGAATGTGCTGCTGTTTCCATGACAGAAAACAGTCTGGATAATGTTTCCATGACAGAAAACAGTCTGGATAATGTTTCCATGACAGAAAACAGCCTGTTTCCTGTGTGTTGGATAGTGTTTCCATGACAGAAAACAGTCTGGATAATGTTTCCATGACAGAAAACAGTCTGGATAATGTTCCCGTGACAGAAAACAGTCTGGATAATGTTCCCATGACAGAAAACAGACTGGATAATGTTCCCATGACAGAAAACAGTCTGGATAATGTTCCCCGATGTTCCATTCCAGAAAACAGTCTGGATAATGTTCCCATGACAGAAAACAGTCTGGATAATGTTTCCATGACAGAAAACAGTCTGGATAATGTTCCCATGACAGAAAACAGTCTGGATAATGTTCCCATGACAGAAAACAGTCTGGATAATGTTTCCATGACAGAAAAACAGTCTGAGAATAATGTTTCAGCATGACAGAAAACAGACTGTTTCAGACTATCACACAAACCACTGTTTTGGATCACACAAACCACTGTTCATTCGTGACAGAAAACAGAATGTTTCACTGTGTGTTGGATAATGTCACATAGATGTTCATTCAGAGTTTTACAGAAAACAAACCACTGCCAGACTGTTCATTCAGACCAATAAAAACCACTGTTCATTCAGACCACAAAAGCCACTGTTCCAATCACACAAACCACTGTTCATCCAGACATTTCAGACCAATCACACAAACCACTGTTCATTCAGCCAATCACACAAACCACTGTTCATTCAGCCAATCACACAAACCACTGTTCATTCAGACCAATCACACAAACCACTGTTCATTCAGCCAATCACACAAACCACTGTTCATTCAGCCAATCACACCACTCAACCACTGTTGTTCATTCAGCCCGAGCCAATCACACAAACCACTGTTCATTCCCAGCCAATCACACAAACCACTGTTCATTCAGAGCCAATCACACAAACCACTGTTCATTCAGAGCCAATCACACAAACCACTGTTCATTCCAGCCAATCACACAAACCACTGTTCATCCAGACCTGTTCATTCAGCCAATCACACAAACCACTGTTCATTCAGCCAATCACACAAACCACTGTTCATTCAGCCAATCACACAAAACCACTGTTTCATTCGGAACCAGGCAATCACACAAACCACTGTTCCAAATCCACACAAACCACTGTTCATTCAGACCAATCACACAAACCACTGTTCATTCAGACCAATCCACACAAACCACTGTTCATTCAGCCAATCACACAAACCACTGTTCATTCAGCCAATCACACCCACTGTTCATTCACCACTGTTCATTTAGACCAATCACACAAACCACACTGTTCATTCAGAGCCAATCACACAAACCACTGTTCATTCAGACCGAGCCAATCACACAAACCACTGTTCATTCAGATGAGACCAATCCCTACACTATTCATTCAGCCAATCACACAAACCACTGTTCATTCAGACCGAATCACACAAACCACTGTTCACCTGAAGCCTGTTCATTCAAGCCAATCACACAAACCACTGTTCTTCAGAAGCCAATCCACACAAACCGCAAACATTTCAGCCAATCACACAAACCACTGTTCATTCAAGCCAAATCACACAAACCACTGTTCATTCAGCCAATCACACAAACCTGTTCATTCAGTGTTCATTCAGCCAATCACACAAACCACTGTTATTCAGCCAATCACACAAACCGTTCATTCAGTGTTCATTCAGCCGTGCCAATCACACAAACCACTGTTCATTCAGTGTTTAATTCAGCCCTGGATGAAATGTTCACAAAGGCGCTCAGGGGCTCTGAGGAGGTGTGTGTGTGTGTGTGGTGGTGTGGTGTGTGTGTGTGTGGTGTGTGGTGTGTGTGCGGTGTTGTGTGTGGTGGTGGTGTGTGTGTGGTGGGTATGCGTGTGTGTGGTGTGTGTGTGTGTGGTGAATGTGTGTGTTATTATGTGGTGTGTGTGTGTGTGTGGTGTGTGTGTGTGTGTGTGGTGTCCTCTCCTGCGTATGTCTCCTGTCCTGCCTCAAATGCCCCAAGTGCCCCAAATCAGGCGAAGACATTTCGTCAGGAGGGAATATAAAATCTCAGGCGAAACAAAAGATATTTCTGAAATTTCAATAGGCGGGGGCAGAGTAGGATATACATTCTGAAACCCTTTAACCAATCACCAAGGCCAGTACAACATTCACCCTTCTTAATCACAAGGCCAGAGAGAGGGGGGGCAGAGGATAAGCGCAACATTCTGAAACCCTTTAACCAATCACACAGGCCAGGGGGGCAGAGGATACCGCAACATTCTGAAACCCTTTAACCAATCACACAAGGCCAGAGAGGGGAGCAGAGGATGCAACATTCCTGAAACCAGCTTTAACCAATCACACAAAAGGCCTGGGGGGACAGGAGGATCCATAACATTCTGAAACCCTTTAACCAATCACCAAGGCCAGGGGAGGCAGAGGATAAGCGCAACATTCTGAAACCCTTTAACCAATCACACCAAGGCCAGGGGGGGGCAGAGGATACGCAACATTCTGAAACCCTTTAACCAATCACACAAGGCCAGGGGACAGAGGATCTAGCAACATTCTGAAACCAACTATTAACCAATCACACAAGGCCAGAGGGGCAGAGGATAGCGCAACATTCTGAAACCCTTTAACCAATCACACAAGGCCAGAGGGAGCAGAGGATACCTGCAACATTCTGAAACCCTTTAACCAATCACACAAGGCCAGGGGGGGGCAGAGGATACCGCAACATTCTGAAACCCTTTAACCAATCACACCAAGGCCTGGGGGGCAGAGGATCCGCAACATTCTAAACCAGCTTTAACCAATCACACACAAGGCCAGGGGGGGGCAGAGGATCCGCAACATTCTGAAACCCTTTAACCAAAACACCAAGGCCAGAGGAGCAGAGGATCCGCAACATTCTGAAACCCTTTAACCAATCACACAAGGCCAGGGGGGGGGAGGATACATAACATTCACAAGTAGGGGAGACCCTTCTGAGCAACCAATCCACCAAGGCCAGGGGGGGGGGCAGAGGATACCGCAACATTCTGAAACCCCTTTAACCAATCACACCAAGGCCAGGGAGAGGCAGAGGATAGCGCAACATTCTGAAACCCCTTTAACCAATCACACAAGGCCAAGGGGAGGCAGAGGATACCGCAACATTCTGAAACCAGCTTTAGCAATCACAAGGCCTGGGGGGCAGAGGATACCGCAACATTCTGAAACCCTTTAACCAATCACAAGGCCAGAGGGCAGAGGATACCAAGGCCTGGGGGGGGCAGAGATACACGCAACATTCTGAAACCCTTTAACCAATCACAAAGGCCAGGGGAGCAGAGGATACCGCAACATTCTGAAACACTTTAACCAATCACACCAAGGCCAGGGGGGGCAGAGGATACCGCAACATTCTGAAACCCTTTAAATCACACCAAGGCCAGGGGGGAGACAGAGGATACCGCAACATTCTGAAACCCTTGTAATCACACAAGGCCAGGGGGGGAGCAGAGGATACCGCAACATTCTGAAACCCTTTAACCAATCACACCAAGGCCAGGGGGGGGGGGGCAGAGGATGCAACATTCTGAACCCTTTAACCAATCACACAAGGCCAGGAGGAACAGAGGATACCGCAACATTCTGAAACCCTACACAAGATTGGCAGAAGATACAACATTCTATGTTCATAACCAATCACACCAAGACCCAGGGGGGACAGAGGATCTAGCAACATTCTGAAACCATAACCAATCACACAAGGCCTGGGGCAGAGGATCCGCAACATTCTGAAACCCTTTAACCAATCACACCAAGGCCAGGGGGGCAGAGGATACCGCAACATTCTGAAACCCTTTAACCAATCACACCAAGGCCAGAGAGCCAGGATGCATAACATTCTGAAACACAAACCAATCACACCAAGGCCTGGGGGGCAGAGAGGGATCACGCAACATTCTGAAACCCTTTAACCAATCACACAAGGCCAGGGGGCAGAGGATACATAACATTCTAAACCCTTTAACCAATCACACAAGGCCAGGGGGCAGAGGATCACCGCAACATTCTAGGAACCCTTTAACCAATCACACAAGGCCAGAGGGGCAGAGGATAGCGCAACATTCTGAAACCCTTTAACCAATCACCAAGGCCAGAGGGGGATACAGGAGGAAACCCTTTAACCAATCAACAAGGCCTTCTAACATTCACCCTTTAACCCCAATCACACCAAGGCCAGGGTGGGAGCAGAGGATACACAACATTCTGAAACCCTTTAACCAATCACACCAGGCCAGGGGGAGGGCAGAGGATACCGCAACATTCTGAAACCCTTTAACCAATCACACCAAGGCCAGGGAGGGCAGAGGATACCGCAACATTCTGAAACCAGCACAACCAATCACACAAGGCCAGGGCAAGAGGATACCCGCAACATTCTAGAGCCAACCAATCACACCAAGGCCAGGGGAGCAGAGGATACCGCCCAACATTCTGAAACCCTTTAACCAATCACACCAAGGCCAGGGGGGCAGAGGATACTGCAACATTCTGGAAACCCTTTAACCAATCACACCCAGAGGGGCAGAGGATACAGGGGGGACATTCTTCTGAAACCCTTTAACCAATCACACCAAGGCCAGGGGGGGCAGAGGATACCGCAACATTCTGAAACCCTTAACCAATCACACCAAGGCCAGGGGGGGAGCCTAGCAGCTTCTGGAGCCTTTAGCCTGGATCCTCATTCTGACTAAATGAGATGAACAGTCACTGTGCTAGCACTGAGCGCTGCTATAGCCTGGGTCCTCAGACCCTAAATCAAATCAAGGCCAGTCAAATCGCAAATTCTATTTATATAGCCAGGGGGGCTTCGCAACATCAGCTGATATCTCAAAGTGCTGGGGGGCAGAAACCCAGCCTGAAACCCCAAAACAGCAAACAAGAGCAGGTGTAAAAACAACCAATCAAATGAGATGAACAGTCACTTTAAGTCACAAGGCCAGGGGGTGGGAGGCAGAGGATGCTGCAGCCTGGGCCCTCAGACTAAATGAGATGAACAGTCACTGTGCCCTTTAGCCAATCAGCGCTGCTGTAGCCTGGGTCCTCAGACTAAAAGAGATGAACAGTCACTTCTGAAACCCTAGCCAATCAGCGCTGGAGTAGTCTAGGTCCTCAGACTAAAATGAGATGAACAGTCACTGTGCTAGCCTAGCACAGACTAGAGAAGAGGCAGGATCGGCCTGGCCAGAGGAGAGAGCCCTGTTTAACAGCACCTGGCATGACTAGAGAGACAGAAAGAAGGCCTGGTCAGAGGAGATAAGCTTCTGGTACAGCACCAATCAGACATGACTAGAGAGAGAGGCCTGATCAGAGGATTCTGACAGGCCTGTTACAGCATCTAGACATGGGGGACTAGAGGAGACAGACATTCTGAAACCCTGATCAGAGGAGAGAAAGCCCTGAAACCAGTAACAGCATCTAGACATGACTAGAGACAGAGAGAGCCTGATCAGAACATTCTAGAAAGCCCTGTTACAGCACCTAGACATGACTAGAGAGACAGAACATTCTGCCTGATCAGGCCAGGGGGCAGAGGAAGCCCTGGTACAGCACCAATCACACATGGCCAGGGAGCCTAGCGCTAGGCCTGACAGAGGAGAGAAGTCACTGGTACAGCTGCAGGTGGTTCAGGGATGGTCACTGTGTCCTACCTGGAAGTTACAGACGGATGAACAGTCACTGTAGCAGCCAGGTGAGTGCTGTAGCCTGGATGAAGGCTAAATAGGGCGAACAGTCACTGTGCAGCTGAGGAACTTCCTGCGCCTCAGACGATGAACAGTCACTGCTATCCTAGCTGCTGTAGCCTGAGTCCCAACTAAAAAGAGATGAACAGTCACTGCTAGCCTAGCTGCTGAGTCTGGGTCCTCAGACTGTGAGATGAACAGCTGTTGGCACAGACTGGAAGAGAGAGGCCTGGTCAGAGGAAGCCCTGTCTGACCTAGGACTAGAGAGGAGAGGCCTGGTCAGAGGAGGAAGGCTCTGAGGACCAGGAGGGAAGAAGAGAGGATCAGGAAAGCCCTGTTACAGAGGACTAGGAACAGAGGAGATCAGAGGAAAGCCCTGACAGGAGAGAGGAGAGACAGAGGGCCTGATCAGAGAGGAAGACCTAGGAGAAGGATCAGAGGAGAGAGGAGCCTGAGCACCTAGACATGACTAGAGGAGACGGATCAGAGAGAAGCCCTGGTAAGACCTAGACATGACTAGAGAGGAGGAAGGGAAGACAGCATCAGGTGGTTCAGGAGAGGAGTCCTAGAGGAGGTGAGGGGAGGGAGCCAGGTGAGTGGAGGATGAAGAGCAAGGAGGGAGGGCGGGAACTTCCTGCGCCCGGACACATTCCCAGCATCCTCTGGAAAGAGAGGAGGCGGAAGAGCCTCTGAGGAGGGAGCAGCTAGGACGGGGGGAGGGATAGGAGGGGAAGGGAGAGAAGGAGGAGAGGACAAGGAGGAGGAGAGGAGAGGGAGGAGGAGGAGGGGAGGAGAGGACAAGGAGGAAGGAGGAGGGGAGGAGAGGGAGAGGAGGGGAGAGGAGAGGAGGACAAGGAGAGAAGAGAAGGGACAAGGAGGAGAGAGGAGAGGAGGGAGAGGAGGGGGACAGGAGGGGAGGGGACAAGGAGGAAGAGAGGAGAAGGAGAGGAGGACAAGGAGAGAAAGAAGGAGGGGAAGAGAGGAGGAAGAGAGAGGAGGGAGGAGGAGGAGGAGGGGAAGAGAGAGGAAGGAGAGAGGAGAGGGACAAGGAGAGGAGGGACAAGGAGGGGAGGACAGGACAGGACAGGAGGAAGAGAGGAGAGGGAGAGGAGAGGGACAAGGAGGGAAGAGAGAGGAGGGAGAGGAGAGAGGAAGGGACAGGAGGGAAGAGAGAGAGGAGGAAGGACAGGACAAGGAGGGGACAGGAGGAGAGGAGAGGAGAGAGGACAGGAGGGAAAGAGAGGAAGGAGGAGGAGAGGACAGGAGGAAGAGGAGGAGGACACAGGAGGGGAGAGGAGGAGAGGAGAGGACAGGGAAGGAGGAGAGGGACAAGGACAGGAGGGAAGAAGAGGAGGGAGAGGAGGACAGGAGGGGAAGAGCGAGGAGGAAGGGAGAGAGAGGACAAGGAGGAAGGAGAGGAGGGAGAGGACAGGACAGGAGAAGGAAGAACAAGGAGGAAGGGAGAGGACAGGAGGGAAGAGAGGAGGGGAGAGGAGGGGAGGAGGGGAAGGGACAGGAGGGGAGAGGACAGGAGGGAGAGGAGAGGACAGGAGGGGAAGAGAGAGGAGGGGAGAGGAGAGGAGGGGAGAGGACAGGACAGGAGAGGAGGGAAGAGGAGAGAGGACAGGAGAGGAGGGAAGAGAGAGGAGGGGAGAGGACAGGACAGGAGAGAGGAGCGAGGAGGGGAGAGGAGAGAGGACAGGAGGGGAAGAGAGAGGAGGGGAGAGGAGAGGACAGGACAGGGAGGGGAAGAGAGAGGAGGGGAGAGGAGAGGACAGGAGAGAGGAGCGAGGAGGGGAGAGGAGAGAGGACAGGAGGGGAAGAGAGAGGAGGGAGAGGAGAGAGGAGGGGAGAGGACAGGAGGGGAAGAGAGGAGGGGAGAGGAGAGGAGGGGAGAGGACAGGACAGGACAGGAGAGGAGAGGAGAGGCGAGGAGAGGAAGAGAGAGGAGGGGAGAGGACAGGAGGGGAGAGGACAGGAGGGGAGAGGACAGGACAGGAGGGGAGAGGAGAGGACAGGAGGGGAAGAGAGAGGAGGGGAGAGGAGAGGAGGGGAGAGGACAGGAGGGGAAGAGAGGAGGGGAGAGGAGAGGAGAGGAGGGGAGAGGACAGGACAGGAGAGGAGAGGAGAGGCGAGGAGAGGAAGAGAGAGGAGGGGAGAGGAGAGGAGGGGAGAGGACAGGACAGGAGGGGAGAGGAGAGGACAGGAGGGGAAGAGAGAGGAGGGGAGAGGAGAGGAGGGGAGAGGACAGGACAGGAGAGGAGGGAAGAGGAGAGAGGACAGGAGGGGAAGAGAGAGGAGAGGACAGGACAGGAGAGGAGAGAGGAGCGAGGAGGGGATAGGAGAGAGGAGGGGAGAGGAGAGGACAGGAGAGGAGAGAGGAGGGAGAGGAGAGAGGACAGGAAAGGAGAGATAAGAGAGGAGGGGGAGAGAGGTGAGGAGGGGGAGAGAGGGGAGAAAGAGGAATGAAAGAGGAGAGAGGTGAGGAGGGGGAGAGAGGTGAGGGGGGGGAGAGACAGGACAGGTTAGATCAGGGGGTCTAAAAATTATTTTCAATGATGATTGTTTTGCCCCAAAGAACAGAATTCATAGGGGGTAAAGGCATAACTATAGTGAATGTTTCAAATGGAACTTTTCCACTGAAGCTTCTTCTGAGAAGATACTGTTAAAGTCTCTAGATACTGTTAAAGTCTCTAGATACTGTTAAAGTCTCTATCTCTAGATACTGTTAAAGTCTCTAGATACTGTTAAAGTCTCTATCTCTAGATACTGTTAAAGTCTCTAGATACTGTTAAAGTCTATCTCTAGATACTGTTAAAGTCTCTATCTCTAGATACTGTTAAAGTCTCTATCTCTAGATACTGTTAAAGTCTCTAGATACTGTTAAAGTCTCTATCTCTAGATACTGTTAAAGTCTCTATCTCTAGATACTGTTAAAGTCTCTAGA
Organism: Oncorhynchus nerka; assembly: GCF_034236695.1. NCBI lineage: Eukaryota > Metazoa > Chordata > Actinopteri > Salmoniformes > Salmonidae > Oncorhynchus > Oncorhynchus nerka. The sequence continues at coordinate 1,249,598 of NC_088403.1, forward strand.
TACTGTTAAAGTCTCTAGATACTGTTAAAGTCTCTATCTCTAGATACTGTCAAAGTCTCTAGATACTGTTAAAGTCTCTATCTCTAGATACTGTCAAAGTCTCTAGATACTGTTAAAGTCTCTATCTCTAGATACTGTTAAAGTCTCTAGATACTGTTAAAGTCTCTAGATTAGTCCAAGTTGTGTCCCGGAATTCTGTCAGACCAATATTATATGAATCACAAATTCAGGGGGGCAAAAAAGTTCAGCAGTTTAAATGAATTAGACTCACAGATGTAAGTTTGTTCTATTTCTCCCAGATATCTCTCTCACACACACACACACACACACACACACACACACACACACACACACGAGCCTATATCTCGGTGGGTAGAGATGACCCTTCCACTTTAGCCGCTATATTTCAGTCGATTCTCCTGTAATCGCAGAGCAGTGGCCCAAGCCTCTATTTATGATACAATAATCCTCTTTCCATTACAAACACATTTGTCCGATTAGCCACATGACCAGTCAATGTTTAATCTCCAATTGTGGGTTTAGTTGACTGGCCGAGGCTGCAGAACGACGAGGCTGTAGAACTACGAGGCTGTAGAACGACGAGGCTGTAGAACGACGAGGCTGTAGAACGACGAGGCTGCAGAACAACGAGGCTGTAGAACTACGAGGCTGTAGACAACGAGGCTGTAGAACTACGAGGCTGTAGACAACGAGGCTGTAGAACTACGAGGCTGTAGACAACGAGGCTGTAGAACTACGAGGCTGTAGACAACGAGGCTGTAGAACTACGAGGCTGTAGACAACGAGGCTGTAGAACGACGAGGCTGTAGAACGACGGAGCTGCAGAACGACGAGGCTGTAGAACGATGAGGCTGTAGAACGACGAGGCTGTAGAACAACGAGGCTGTAGAACTACGAGGCTGTAGAACAACGAGGCTGTAGAACGACGAGGCTGTAGAACAACGAGGCTGTAGAACTACGAGGCTGTAGAACAACGAGGCTGTAGAACGACGAGGCTGTAGAACGACGAGGCTGTAGAACTACGAGGCTGTAGAACTACGAGGCTGTAGAACTACGAGGCTGTAGAACGACGAGGCTGCAGAACGACGAGACTGTAGAACGACGAGGCTGTAGAACGACGAGGCTGTAGAACGACGAGGCTGTAGAACGACGAGGCTGCAGAACGACGAGGCTGCAGAACGACGGGGCTGCAGAACGACCGGGCTGTAGAACGACCGGGCTGTAGAACGACGGGGCTGTAGAACGACGAGGCTGTAGAACGACGAGGCTGTAGGCTACGAGGCTGTAGAACGACGAAGCTGTAGAACTACAAGGCTGTAGAACGACGAGGCTGTAGACAACGAGGCTGTAGAACAACGAGGCTGTAGAACAACGAGGCTGTAGAACGACGAGGCTGTAGAACGACGGGGCTGCAGAACGACCGGGCTGCAGAACGACGAGGCTACAGAACGACGAGGCTACAGAACGACGGAGCTGCAGAACGACGAGGCTGTAGAACGACGAGGCTGCAGAACGACGAGGCTGTAGAACGACGAGGCTGTAGAACGACGGGTCAAATGTTTCAGGTAGCCTTCCACAAGCTTCCCACGATAAGTTGGGTGAATTTTGTCCCATTCCTCCTGACAGAGCTGGTGTAACTGAGTCAGGTTTGTAGGCCTCCACGCATTTTCAGTTCTGCCCACAAATGTTCTGTAGGATTGAGGTCAGGGCTTTGTGATGGCCACTCCAATACCTCGACTTTGTTGTCCATAAGCCATTTTACCACAACTTTGGAAGTCTGCTTGGGGTCATTGTCCATTTGGAGGACCCATTTGCGACCAAGCTTTAACTTCCTGACTGATGTCTTGAGATGTTGCTTCAATATATCCACATAATTTTCTTTCCTCATGATGCCATCTATTTTGTGAAGTGCATCAGTCCCTCCTGCAGCAAAGCAACCCCACAACATGATGCTGCCACCTCCGTGCTTCACGGTTCCGGGATAGGTGTTCTTGCAGCTTACAGAAGCGGCAGCAGCCTCTCTCTCTCTCTCTCTCTCTCTCTCTCTCTCTCTCTCTCTCTCTCTTTCCTCTCTCTCTCTCTCTCTCTCACTCTCTCTCTCTCTCTCTCTCTCTCTCTCTCTCTCTCTCTCTCTCTCTCTCTCTCTCTCTCTCTCTCTCTCTCTCTCTCTCTCTCTCTCTCTCTCTTCTCTCTCTCTCTCTCTCTCTCTCTCTCTCCTTTCCTCTAACATATGATGGTCACTACGGCCAAACAGCAGTTTCTATTTTTGTGTCATCAGACCAGAGGACATTCTCCAAAGTATGATCTTTGTCCCATGTGTGGTGCAAACCGTAGCCTGGCTTTTTGTGGCGGTTTTGGGCAGTGAGACTTGTCTTCCGCGCAGGCGGCCTTTTCAGGTAATGTCGTTGCCAGGACTCGTTGTACTTTTGTGGATGCCGCAATGCTTTTGTACCTGTTTCCTATACCATATGTATATGTATGTATGTAATAATATGTATAATAATAATATGTAATAATAATATGTATATATGTATATATATGATATG